>NW_010127278.1:1696-15699 GCF_000699245.1 Pterocles gutturalis | reverse complement strand
TTAACAAAGCAGAGGAGGCTTCAGAAGAACATGAGGGAATAAGGGCTCATGAAAACCACCCCAACAAAGCAGCTGAATTGCTTTCAATCACAGCGAAAAAGCTTAGAAGAGACAAAATGCAGTGGGAGTCCCGTCCCTCCACTTTATTAGAGCGTTTGATACGGTTCACAGCCTCAGAGAGAAACCAGAGAAATATCTAGCTGCTGGGAGATGGACAGGAATGAAATTAAAAGATGAACACTGAGCAATTGTGAGCGGGTCCGTGTGATGCCAGGAGAGGGAGTCGGGACAATCCCATTGCTGGGGGGATCAGAGGATCTTCAGAGTTCACATGCGACAGAGTGACCAAAATCCAGTCGGGTTGAGTGACCGGCTTGGAAATCTCCCAGAAATCTCTGGTTTCCAGCAAGCTGGAAATTAAACAAACCATTCTCCTGGTATTTAGCCTCTGTGTTCAGACAAAACTAAGCAGCAAGTAGCCTGATTTTGCTGTTTGCATAGCGAGCGAGCAGAAGTTTTTCACAGCCCCAAAACACTGCATTTCTGGTCAAAGCTGATGCTATTTTTTTGGACTATTTATTTTGATGCAAATTATTTATTCCAGCCCCTGTGCTGCCAGACTCGGTTATTCCCTAGGATGGGCTAGAATCAAACTCAGGCTGACCCATGGAGGCAGCACTAAAAACTCAAGAAAAACACAAAACCCCCACTGCATCCAGTATGGCTGGGGCATGCCAGAGACACGGGAGAAACCGGAGTCCAGGAAAACTGGGTCATGCTCACTTGACCAGGAATATCCCTAGGAAAAAAACCCCAAAGTAGCTACTAGCCATGTGGCCAGGACTGCCAGAAACCACCAGTTGGCCACTACTGACAAAGCAGCTGTCGGAGCTGGAAGAAGCAATAAAATGAGCAGCACGTCCCTTCTGCCTTGCTGCCTCCTCACCTCGAGGTCATCTTCTGATTGACAACTATTTATTCTGGTTTTGGCTGGGATAAAGTTCATTTTCTTCATCGTAGCTCACTTACATTTTGGATTTGTGACTAAAACAGTGCTGATCACACACCAATGTTTCAGTTATCGCTGAACAGTGCTTACCCAGCATCAAGGATGGATTTTTTTTTTTAATTTTATTTTTGGTATGTGACAACCAGCCACTTCCCCTGGAATTTCTAAAAGACTGATTCTGTCCAGTTGCACTTCTCATATCTCAACAGGACAAATTTTTAAAGTGGCATCATTTGGGGAAGGGGGATGAGGTCATCCCTGTAATTTCCCTAGATTTCACTTGGTTAATCTATGAGTCTGGTCTTTCTTTTACTGCCAGGATCACCGGTTCTGGTATCAATTGGCTCACAAACTGAAGTTAACAAGTGTTAGGTTTGCTCTCAAGCTGATGGTTCTGCAGTTTCTGATGTTACATTTTTTTAATGAAAGTCACTCTTCCAAACTTTCCCTGCCTGCAATCCCTGCCGTGCACACCTGTGTATCCCAAAGTTACGGGAGCCATTGGAGTTCCTGCGTATTTGCAAACGTTGTACTTTGGCACCGTCAGCCACAGCACAATCCATTCGCTATGGACTTTGAGTCACCAATGGTTTTGGTGTCATACCCCTTTTTCCTACTATACCAGAATTATCCATCCTGTAAACCAGACTGGAGGGCTGCTCGCTCTTTTGAACCCTTAACGTCCATCGGAGAGTTTCCTTTGCATCAATCCTAATGACTTTAATAAATGTCCGACAGCAGCCACGATGTTCAAGCTATTGCTCAAATTTCCAGCCATCATCCCTAGACTGCCGTCTGGCAACGCTTCTATCCATCGCCTTCCTTGACCCAAAGCACTGTTCTAAGTTGCTTCTAATTAGAGAGTTGTGGTTAATTCAGCAATTGCTCAGCACCTGACAGGGCTGCTCCATCCAAGACCTAGGCTCCAGCTCATCTTCATCATGTTACACGGGTCACTTCACCCCCTAACAACCTGTTTCCAGCTCGGGAGCAGCCGCCCTCCTCAAAGACCAGCTGCAGGGTGGGAGGCGGCAGGGTAACGCGTCCGCACAGTTCTACAAGATGAGGAAATGGTGCTCCCAAGAGGCTCGGATGAGACACACCTTCAGAAAAATGCATGAGCAAGGCTAAGGTCATGATATATTGTACACCTTAGCCGATGAAGGAAATTCTTGGCTCATACTTAAGACACTTTTTCCAAAGCATTTGTCACTGGCACTCCCATCAACACATAGTCAGGGTGGAAAATCTGTCCAACATATAAAACAACTCTGCGTTCCCTCTCCGTGTTTGTTACGTTGTTCTGCTTTGGTCTAACCCTTAAATAATCTCCTCAAGTGAGAGAAGCTTTTATTCAGCTTCTCTTATATACGGAGACCTCTATTCCAAGAACTTTCAGGAGGGAGAACTCATATTTGACTAACTTGTTTGGAAAAAAAGTAAAATCTCTAACAGTCTTGGAAATTCTGAAATGCAATCACCACCCACACATACACACAGACAAACACACGCTCTGAACCTCCAATCTGCAGGAAAATAAAGAAAATTTGGAAAGATCACTGGCATTTCCCTTAGTATCTTTAGTGAAAGCACAATTTGGTTTGAACTTGCTAAAAAGAAGAAGAAAAAAAGAGATCTGAAAAACCAAGAATTACAGGTACACAAAAATGACCACGCTGAAATCCACCGAGATCTTCCAACTGATGGCGACCAGATGCCACAGAGAAAGTGCAACCAGAGGGATGAACCACGACGTCTCCTCAGTGCCTCGCCCACTGTAGCTCTAGAAAGAGTTAAATCCATTCACTGACTCTCTGGATCTGTAGGTTACACTATTTTCTTACTATAATGAGAAACAGCCTCATCCCATGCCCCAGTCATGTTTTCAGAGCAAGCCACCTCTCAGTTGACTAACAGATACAATCAAAAACTGCTCAGAAATTATCTTCCAAAGTCTTCATAAAGGATGGTTACTAATGGCGAGAAGAAACTCAACAGAAATTCATTACTGGCACTGCTAATTCCACCAGACCCTAGCTCACAGATAGAAGGTTGCAGCAACTTGTAACCACAAAGAACAATCCCATCTCCAAGACACTCTGAACTAAACCAAGTTAACGATGCCTCCTGCATGTCCCCACTGCACGAAGAACATCTGTTTCCTATGAAGTGGGGAGATATCCTACGATCTAATAGGTTTTGGAAGATTAGAAGGATAATAGAAGACATTTGCAATTTCTGAGTTTCCTAAAACTTTACATTTTAGTTTCAGGATGGCTGAAAGGATGGGGTTGAATTTAAATATGAGTGTGTGCCGCACGCAACAAAATTGGGCTGAATAAAGATCACCAGGAACCACAGAAAAGCTGAATAATTTATATATCCCTTATCAACTGGAAAATCCTGCATAATCCAGACCTTTCTGACACCATCATTAGCTTCGATCCAAAGTCTCTGCACAAGGAGAGGTGAGCTCAAATGGAAATCTTGGAAATCGTAACAGTTCATGAAACATAAAATGAGGCACCAAATATTGGGAGATTTGCGACCAATTTGTGCAAGTTCCATCTAGGTGTCAGTCCCTAACCACAACCTCCATCAAGAAACATTCAGCCTAAATTTGGAGATGTTCTGGCAAGATCCAGTCTCCTCTCTCCCTACCTGACTCTTGAGCCCCCACGTCTCCTGTCCTCCCAGATCTGATTGCAGAAATCAACTCTAAGAAAACCGGCCCCTTGAGAACTCTGGAAGGGGCTCCACGAGGAACAGACGCTGAGCTGAGTGGGGTCCCTGCCCCTTTCCACTTCTTCTCAAGGGTCCCTTTGGCCTCTAAGCAACTGAGGTGGCCACTAGAGAAGGGAAAGTTCAGCTCAAAGTGTCTCCAGACCGAAGCTGGGTGTTGTCAACTATTTCTCTGCTGAGCCCCTTTCCAGAGACATCTGTGCAGGTGAAGTGGGTCCTAAAGAGCTGTTAGCTCTGCTTATTCCCTGGTGCAGTGTTCTGTGTTCTTCCCATCCATCTTCCTTATTTTTCTACCTTTTAATAAGTAGATGAGCTAATTCCTGCGCTAGAAGGAAAAGCCTGGGTGGAAACCTTGCATCAGAGAGCGCGGAACAGAGCAGGAAGGGATGTGGCGTCATTCTTGCTGGGGCTGGCCACCCATCTGACTTCATGGAGCTGTCCATGGGTTGGAGAAGATGCTGGCCATGCACTCTAATTCCTCTCTAAATATCAAAAACAGATTAAACAAGTTAAATCTCATGGCATCCATAAACCTAATCTTGTGAGGGCTGTGGAGTTCTCCTGGTGCCCCAGGCAAGGGGCTCCAGGTCTGATGAGCCCAGTCTACCGACCAGCATGAACTGAGTCCCAAGATATTTGTCGCCCATCGAGGCTGGGGCAATGTCGCCTTATGTTTCCATGTGCTGGGTTCAATTCAGAAAGGAAAATATTCTACTAAAGCCACACGACCCTTCTGCTCCTTTTGGGATTGAACCAAAAATGTACCTCCCCTCCCCCTGCATTTCCCCCCGACACACCTTTCCTTCCACTGGAACATAACCCCAAATAAGATGTTGGCCTGACATTAAAGCAAAATGTATAAATATTTTTAAAAAGAGAAGAATTCCTGCCTCTCTAACAGTTTGCTCCGACTAATAGGTTTCAGATGTCTCACATACTTCATTCATTCAGCCCCATTCAGTCTCCTAGGAGCCCCCGCTGTATTTATTAAACACAGCAATTGTGGAATGTTCAGCACTTACAGAATAAAACACACCATTTTTTTTTCTTTTTCCAAAAAAGCATAATTAGAAAGCTTTGTGAGTGACCTAAAACTGTCATTCTGGTTCCAATCCCAGTGCCCACTCCAGCATTCTGCAGCTGTCCCAAACGCTGGGCTACAGCTTAACCCTTTCTGCATTGTGCAAGCCCCCAAGAACACATTTGGGTGGGTTTTTTTTTTTCCATCCTCAGCAGGATCGGTTCCCTGCCTTCCCGGAGCAATTCTTTTTCACTGTGTTATTATTAAGCGCGTACTTTTGGACACTTGGCTCTCAAATGCATCTTGTCGCTGCAGCTCCAGTAACTCTTCCCACTGCTAGATGCAAGAGTCGAGCCCTGCAATCCTGCAGGATGCCAGTGCTAATTTCAGCAGCAAAGAGCTGGAGAACACGAGATCTTTCCTAGAGGGATTCGAATGGAAGCAGACATAATAGAAGAGCCATTTTTCATTACAATGCTGGCAGTGAGAGTGGAGGAGGATGTCTGGAGTAGAAGCATTGTAGAAAGGCAAGAGATGGGAGTTCGTTCCAGCAAAAGTAACCTGCCAGCGCTGGGTGACTGGTCAGAACGGTTTGCTGGAGTCTGGCGTTGTCCCAGCCCTTCTTTGGGGAGAGACACATGAAAAGCAGAGCTTAAAGGGTATATGAGGCCCTGAGTCAGGGCTGGGAAGATCTGGCAGGAGCCAGCAGTGGAGAAATGGTCTTTGCTGAAGGCTACATCCAGTTTCTGTAACTGATACACTTCTGTCAGGGTCTTGAGTGCACTAAGATGATTGAACAGCCCCCAACCAGCCTCAGCTGGGGCCAGGAGCCCCATTTCAGCGCTGTCTGGCCCGAGCTACGCCCAAGGTGAGCCTGTGTGCAGTGCTGTCGCTGGTGGTCTGAACTTTGGTGACCATCTCCGTCTGAGTCCTGTCCTCACCTCCCAGCTCTCTGCGCCGTAGGGAGCAGCCAGCCCTCTCCTGAGCAATCCGGAGGTGCAGAGGGGGAAGCCTGAACGGTCAGTGCAAGAACCAGGACGTGGGAAAGCTGGCGTCTAGGAGAGAGCACGGCTGGGATGGAGCGGAGCACTCGGCTGAGACTCACTGGACCTGGGAAGGCACCAGCAGGGACAAGGGGGCTGCAGGAAAGACTCATGGCTACACAGCTCCTGCCTCTTGCCCCAGCCCCCATGGGTCACACCACCAGCAAGACCTGGGGAAGGCGACATGTACAAAAGGGTTCAGGAGAGCTGCCATCTCCCCAGTCTGCAAGTTGCTGCCTACGAATGTCCTTGCAGAGCCGGGGAAAGAGCCTCTCTGCTGTCCTCCTTTGTGCGACTGGAGGAGACTTCTTCATCCCCCCCCCCCACCTCCCTTTTTACAAGATCACCACATGCTGTGCCACCACTCTGGGCTTTTTCTTTTATTGCAGCAACAGCCGAGCCCTAAACAAACACATCATGGCAAGACTGACCTCTCCCCAAAGGTGTTATGATTCATTTTTCACCCTTTTTTTTTTTTTTTTGGCTGAAGAACTCCACACCCATGCCCACATGGGAGACCCCCTCGCTCACGGGTACTGCGCTGCTGTCACTGTTTCCACATTACCACCCGCTTCAAAGCCCCCAAAATCAGTCTTGTCCCAGACACGTTCCCAAGGGAGTCGTTGGTTTAGAGCCAGGATCCCTGATTATTAGTCGCACGGCAGGAGGTTACACAGGAACAGATGAACACCAGTGTGCTATAAAATGCACCAAACGTGCCGAGAGTCGCTTCAATCTTAATGCTTCATTACAGCATTCTCCAGGGAAGGTACATCTGTCACAGCTCTCCACTGGGGTGGAAGAGACCCCTTCTCTGACCACGTCCAGGGGTTTCCCCTCTTTGCCACACTAAACACCATCTCGTCGTACAGAAGGCAAAACACCCTGGGAGCTCTGGTTCCTGGCGTATTGCAAATGCTCTGGCTTGCTCCCCGTCCATCTATTCTGGTGGCATCACACCAGCAAACCCTTCATTTCCCCCAGCCAAGTCCCCTTCGCATCACCTTGGAGTGGGGTTTTTTTTCCTAAATTTCACATAAGTCAGATCTCACCCAGACACCTCTTGCAGTCAATATGACAGAATTAGCAATCCAGATTAATTCTCTGGTGGGTTCAGACCCTTCCAGAGGCATCGTTTCCCGTTACACCAGGTGATATCTCAGGTAGTGCCACGCACCCTGCTCTCCCCATCAGTATTCTTCCTCCCACTAGGTACCATCTCCTTTCTTCAGGGCTTTGCCTATTTGCAAATACGGTGTAACCTGAGGCAACTCCCTGTAGCTTTCCATGAACGTAGCCGACATTTTGGCTCACGTTAAACAAGCTCCCGTTAAACTCAATTAGCTCATGCTCTGAAAGATGGAAGTACTGCCACTACTATCTCAAGTGCCACAGAAACTAAGCGCTGGAGGAATAAGCAAAAGCTTAAAGAGGTTAAGAAAGTCATAGAGTCATCACTCTGAGGTCCCCGAGTGACAAGGATGGAAACACGCAGCCTGTGACCTGTTGAACACTGCAGGGAAGAAGCAGCAGGAGCCAGGGAGACATTCTTGGGGGAGAGAGATGGCCTGGGGATACCAAGGTTCCCACACTCAGCTCGTAGAACACCATCTCCAGAGATCTTCCGGGGTTTTCACTGAAATTCAGGGCTGCCTTAGCTTCCCAGAAGTGCTCTGGGCAGACAGCTCCAAGGATCTGTTGCCACAGAGCATGCAGGTGTCCGTCAGAGCCTCCATGCCTGGGGCTCCAAAAGTTTTAGGAAACCCCAGAGTAGTTTAGGGATCTGAGAGTGTAGATTCAAGGACCTGGAACAGGAACCCATGGAGCAACCCTAACTTTCAGCTCCCCATTTTAAAGTTGCTCCATCTTGAGTTGTTCCCCGATACTTCAGAGTCAGTTATCTGTGTGCTCATGGCATATTTACAGATTTTCTGGAAAGATGCCCAGTCCAAGCGCTTGAACCAGTGTCCCAGTCCAAGCATCTGACTATGTATTGGAAAAACCCCTAAGGAAGATTCCTGCCCATTCCTGAAACTTGGTGCCTCTGGGATGACAATAATCCCCATCCCATCAGGGGTTTCCAGCCCTTTTTGTGAGGCTGGCAAAGCATCTGCTGGTGATTAAGGGTTTTGTCATTTGGAAAGAGCTGACAATTACCTCTAATTATTCAAACTAGGTCAGGTTCTTCAGCACAAGTTTCTGTGATGACTGTTGGCTGGAAATGAGGTTTTCAAACCCCAGTGGTCCCCGGAGAGCAGAATCCACCTCTCCTCTCTCACTATCAGGAAGAAATTTCCTCCCATGAATAACAGGTCCTGGTCTCACAGGACTTGACCTGTAGCTAGAACGCTGCTGATGACACACCGAGGGTTTGGCTAACGCTGACCAGTGCCCACAGCATCCAGGCGGTCTCTCCAACCCCCCCTCAAGGGCAAGGACACTGGGGGTGGGCAAGAGGTTGGGAGGGGACACGGCCAGGACAACTGACCCCAACTGACCCAGGAGATATTCCATATGTCCATATGTCCTCCCATGATGTTCCTGGGTGCTCCCTCAAAAAGCTATGAGCTTAGCGTTCATTCAGGGCTCAACGTGCCTGAGAGTCCTCCTCAGGAACCTTCTGCACAGCAGGAAACACTGGGAGGGGAGAGAGTTGAGAACCAAAAAGACCATGTAGGGCCCTGCCTGTGCCAGGCTCTCTCCTCTTCATTCTGTCATTTCTCCTCTTCGTTCTGTCATTGCCCAAGGAACAGGAGCAGTAACCAGGGGCCAGTGCCGAATGCAAGGGAAAACGAGCCATTTCTAACTGTCATATGGGTGTGATGCTGATTATCCTGATTGACGAAAAAGCTTTTACTCCATCTTGCTTTCAGACATGACCAAAGCTCTTCCCAGAAGGGGTATGGCCATTGATTGATCACCATGTAGTCTCTGACTGTTCCCTTTGAGAACTGTGGCAGCCCCAGGGAGGTGTATAAGGAGCCTCCTTCTCTGAAGACATTCAAAGCCCGCCTGGATGCGTTCCTGTGTGATCTGATCTGGGTGTTCCTGCTCCGGCAGGGGGATTGGACTAGATGATCTTTCAAGGTCCTTTCCAATCTCTAACATTCTGTGATTCTGAGTTCCTTTATATACTTACTTCCCTCAAAGCCAAGCCAGCGAAGCCGTTGGGCACAACCGCAGGAACAGTCCAGACCAGGTACCTCATATCCACATCCTAGGCAGTTTTCAGACAGGTTTTTGGCAGTGCTATCTACAGAGAAGCTGCCTTTGAAGACAGGAGCAAGTCACACGTACCCCACCACGGAGCACAACCTCAGCTAATGAGATAGTGACAATGGTACAAACACAACTGGAAAATATGCTGCACTGAAAGGCCAGTGTATTCAAATTCCTTCTCCCTAATTACATGTGATTGCTTTTTGGCAAGCGCTCAACCTGCCAGAGCAGTGAGGTTTTACAAACATTCACATAGGCATTAGATCATTGTTTGAATGAGTTATTGGCAGCCCAAATCTGAAGTAAAAACATAGTTTAAAGAAGACCATATTGAACAGGGCGAAGCTGTCTGCTTTCATGTCTCCCGATGGTCTCTAGACATTCAAGATCTCCTCTAGCTTCACGGCACTCACATCACAGCAGCATTCATGGGGACGGATGTCATGCTTCTGTGGTGTTCTGACCCAGACTTGTCACTCGTGCGAGCGACAGGCCACAGATGGATTGTTTTGGCTTACTGTCGAGAGGAAAAGGCAGGTCTGAAATGTATCTGGTGTTCAGGGAGGGTGCTGTGCGCACCCATACTTGGAGAGCACAAAAGCGGCTCCAGACAGCAACTATAAGCGCATGCCAACGTCCCCTGGTGATCTTCGCTCATGTGCCCACACACACGCATTACACCCATGGTATTAACACTTAAGTCGTCTCCGTATTACTAAATATAACAAACACGTGTCCTCCAGCATCACTCACCGCTTTGAGGAGGAAGGGAAATATCACTGAAATCAAATGTCATTTTGGGAAAAAAATATTTCACCATATCAGGCCTTTCCACACCCAAATATTGCCGCACATTCCCAAAGAGGCCTCTCCCCTCTGTGTCTTAACAGAGATTTTTCACTTTGCTGTAGGGAACACAGCATGTCTCTGCCGGAACAGTTTGACAAGGGATCAAAGTGTCCGAGCTCTGGAGCACTATGGCATCCTCTAACAAAACCTTTGAGAAAAAAGAGGTGGTTGCTCAGCCCCACGGCAAAGGACAGATGGGAACCAACGCCGAATCCACTGGTCCCTCAGGTCGGTACCAATGCCTCGAGAAAGCCACCTGAGGCCAGAGGATGGCGGACGCAGAGAGGAAGGAGACTGCAGATCCCATGGACGAGACTGGTCAGGGTACGGTGACATTGTACCAGAGCTGGCACCACAAGAGCTTTGGAGCCCAAGGCTCGGGCTGGAGCCTTTCTGTCTGCGATGTCCAGTCTGTTCCACTCCCAGTGCCTGCTGCTGCCATCAGGGAGTCCTTGCGCCACTCAGGAAGAATTAACGCGTGTTGTAGAGGCAAGTCCGTCCTCCACAACAAGGTGCAGAACTTGAGGAGAGCCTCTGGCAGCTTGGCTGGTGGATAAAAATACTCTGAGCTCTGGCAGCCGACCAGCCTGGAGTAGAGCACGGTGTGGCTTCCACCCCAGAGGCCCTCGCAGGACACCCTCGCCTTACACGTGCTTCCTAAATGAGATCTCCCGAGACCAAAGTTGGCTTTTTAAGAGAGAGGTGAGCTTGTTAGTAACCAACGTTATCCATTAAACGGGAATCAGCGGCTTTATTAGACGTCGAAGTGCTGTAAAAGGAACAGAGGGAGGGTACAACATCACGAACCTGCTCGCCTCCCCGGTGGAGCCCCTCTGCCTGGCACAGAGGGGTTTTCAGTCCAGCATTCTTGCAGGTTACTGTAATTGTTAAGTTACCTAATGCTGCTAAGTTACAGCAAGCCCCAGACTAAACACAGGAGCCTTGTGAAGGTGCAAGAAGATAGAAACAAGGTTTGTAAAGGGCAGCTCCCCAGCAGGCCCCTTCTCCTGAGGCCAAAGAGAAAGAAAAACCCAAGCTGGAAAGGTTCTCTCTGAGGACTGCCAAGCTCTCCACCCAGGAAAGTCAGGGTAGGCAGGCTCCTTTCTTACCAAATCATAGTTCCAGTTACACACTCCCCGTCTGCCACCAGCCGTGTTGTTGGCATCCGAAAACCCAGTTAAATCACATTGTGACACAGGAGTGAAAAAGCACACGGACTGTCACCGTGACCCTCGTGATTCCCTTTGTGCAGGTTGCTTCCGCAACGTGCTCAGAGAGAACCCATACCTGTTGGAAAAGGATGTCATGAAACTTCGGTCCCCAGTTTCATTGACTGAGGAGCTGTGTATGTTCTCAGGTTCACACGGAATGGTTCCAGCGATGGAGACACGATCACCAAGCATACACCAACTGCCTCAGGTCGCTACCTTGTGTTCCAAAAACTCAGCTTCCATAAAAAAATTAATAAAGTGGTGTATTTCGGTTACAGAGAAAACTGAAGAAATAGAATCTGAACAGAAAATGATGGAGAAACATCTGTGGAAGTTTTGAGAGCTGCCAGGCAACAATAAAAAAACTGCCCTGCCAAGGACATTTTTAAACCAGAATCCAAATGCAAAGATTTCTTATTAAGAAGGTATGAAGAGAAAACAAACAAAAAACTACACGTGATGTTCAGATGACAGGAACAACCCTGTAAAAGCTCTCATGAATTTGCCATCACATTTTAGAAAGAATGTGGAGTTCATGACATTTTAAACTGATTTGAGAAAGCAAACCTTGTGTCGCAAGCAATGGTTTTATTAAGATCTGAATCAACAAAAAGTTTAAAGACTTTTTCAATATGAACTAGTTCCACTCCAGCATCCTGTGAGGTATTAGTTACTATCGACATCCTAAAGATACGGACATTTCGCAGCAAAGCTGATGTCCTTCCTAAGGTCATACACTGATGCAACTGAGAGCCAGGAAGAAAAATAATTGGTCCTGGGTTTTCAGTATTAAGCAACTCTGCCTCCCTGAAATACATAATATAAATTATTTTTTTTCTTCGTTTAACAGCAGAACACACAAAATGGAAAGACAATTAGGACGCGGACTTTCATCCCAATACGTATCACCAATTTTTGCCATTGCAAGACCTTGTAAACACGGGTTCCTAACCTACACACATTACTGAGCCTCGAGTTGCTCTAACCTGCACAGAATTCCCATCCCAGAGACCCGATTTCACTCCATACACCACAGTTTTAACTCAAAGGCTGTTTGGCTCCTACAATCACACCAGGAAAGCCCAGGTGTTCAGCCCAGCCTGTCTGGAGTCTTTCTTGAAGTGCACTTTGGATCACCGATCGGACACACAATGGCTGATTGTCAGCGTGAGGCCAAAGGGAGCTGACACTTTCCCAGAGAAAAATGCCTTTGCTGTGTGTTTGGAAGGTTACACAGCTGTAAGTCAGACACAGAAGGAGCTGAAACCCTGGAGGGATTATTGCCTCAAACACACATGTGCTATGGAAGGAAGCTCTCCTGTGGACTGACATGCCATTAACTCCTGCTGGTGGGAGCCCATTCCTACAGCTGGAAGCCTTTTCCAGCCTCAAACGGCTGGTTGCTTGTCCTGCAGATAACTCTTGTCTCATCTCCGACCTAGTGACTTGGCCTGGCCTTGTATTTATTTTCTTATTTTATAAGAAACAGGCTCCTCTCTGAACTCATTATCACTGGGAATACTGGCGTGGTGCGAGACTGAGACCCATGCTGTACAATATCAAATACTCGAGCGGGAGAACTGGGACTTTGTCCAACAAGCCGTCTATTTTCCTAGGAAAAAAAAAAAAAAAAATCTCTGCTCTACACGCTCCCAATCGTGCCATCAGCTGGAGCAAGATGGAACTTCACTGCATGAGATGAATGATTTCCAAAATGCCCTTTAAGGACAGCAAGCACTGCCCAGGCTCCGGCAAAGCCCGGTGAAGGCTCTGGGGCTCTCTGAAGGACAGACAGACACTGCCCAGGCTGCTGCAAAGGCTGGTGAAGGCGCCAAGAAAATCTGAAGGGCCCTGGTAAAGGCCCCAGTGCCCTCTGCAGGGCAGCAGGGCTCTGCCCTGGCCTCAGCAAAGGCTCCAGGTTGTTCTGGAGGGCAGCAGGACCCCTTGGGAAGCCTGGCAAAGCCCCGGTGAATGCCCCAAGAACTCTGGCTAACAGCAGGGCCTGGCCTGGGCCTTTGCAAAGACTGGCTAAGTCCTCAGTGCTCTCTGGAGCCCCAGGAGAGCCTGGAGAAGGTCTCAAGGCACTCTGGAAGGCAGCAAGGCGCTGCCCATGCCCCAGCAAAGCCTGGTAAAAGCCCTGGAGAACACGGGAGGCCAGCAGGGCCTCTTGAGCACCCTGGGAAGCAGCTGTGTGGCTCTGTGCTTGCTCCACCGCCTCACCAAGCCCCTCGCTAGAGCCCAGGTCCAAAACGGAGACCCACCACCTAAGGGCTCCCATAGCCCTCATCTTCCCTTGCTTGGGGAAAAAATGAGGAACTCCAGACAGGATCTGAGCAGAGTCATACGAGAGAGCACAGGGGACAAAAGCTGCTCGAGGGCATTAAAGAAGACCTCAGGAGGGGTTCTGAGGGAACAAGAGGGATTCAAGGGGAGCTCCAGAGATACAAGATGGCTGTGGGGCACAAGAGCTCGTCAGGCCTTGGGACTGAGGGAGGGAGGTACTGACAGGGCCAGAAGCACAAAAGGCGGCTCAGAGAAAGAAATGAGGGCCTCGAGAGGGGAACTGAGAGAACAAGAGGAGTTCGAAGAAAGTTATGTCAAACAGAACAGCTCCAGAGATGAGAGGCAATGTCCTGGGGCACACGGGGAGCTGGGTGACAGGAGACTACCGCTCCCGCCACCCCACGGAAAAAACATGGCGGCGGTGCGCGCGGGCGCAGCCCTGCGCATGCACCAGGCTCCTCTGGCCGCGGTGCGCATCGTGCCTCTGGTGCGCATGCGCACATCGCCCGCCTGCTGTACTGGCGTAGAGCCGGCAGCGACCTGTGCGAACAACGCCGCCTGGCGGCAGCGGCCCGCCACGCCAGCAGGGGGCAGCGGCGGGGCCCGCACCGCCCCCGGCCTGGGGG
>NW_010127278.1:0-1590 GCF_000699245.1 Pterocles gutturalis | reverse complement strand
GGGGTCTGCCAACTGCCCTGCCTCCCTCCAGAGACCCCCGGAGCTTGGGCTGGGCTTATCGGGGTCTGCCAACTGCCCTGCCTCCCTCCAGAGACCCCCGGAGCTTGGGCTGGGCTTATCGGGGTCTGCCAACTGCCCTGCCTCCCTCCAGAGACCCCCGGAGCTTGGGCTGGGCTTATCGGGGTCTGCCAACTGCCCTGCCTCCCTCCAGAGACCCCCGGAGCTTGGGCTGGGCTTATCAGGGTCTGCCAACTGCCCTGCCTCCCTCCAGAGACCCCCGGGGCTTAGGCTGGGCTTAACCGGGGTCTCCCAACTGCCCTGCCTCCCTCCAGAGACCACCCAGGGCTCTGCTGGGGTCTGCAAGCTGCCCTGCTGCCTTCCAGAGACCACCCAGGGCTTAGGCTGGGCTTAGCTGGTGTCCAGGCAAGACCCTTCTGCACTCCAGAGTTCCTCAGGGCCTCGGCCAGGCTTTGAAGGGGACCAGGCAGGACCTTGCTGCCCTCCACAAAGCACTAGCAAATTTTTTTGCCAGGGATTGTTTCTCTCTTCCTTTGCCCTCTCCTTCTGCATCATCTTCTTTTCTTCCTCCAGGACTTTCTCAGCTTGTGAGGTGTGAGTGGCTCCATGGGGTTCTGGAGACCTAAGGAAAACGCAGGACAGCAACGTCACTGCATTGGGCTAATTCAGCTCCTGCCATCCTGCTGCCACAGGCAAACATTCCCCAATCTCATTCCCACCGCAGGGCAGACACACACCCACATCCCCTCCATGGACGGGCAAAACACTTTCACACTACGAACTGCCACAAAAAGGGAAGAGACCCCAAAAAGCACCCGCTCAGACTCACTCTTTACTGGGACAGCCCTTCCCCACGAGGTACGGGTAGAGCCTGTGCTCCCAGAGGTCCGCGCAGCCTGCAGACTGCACAGCCTCCCCAGAACACCCAGAAAATGTTTCACCTTGAAAGTCATCTCTGCCGGGCACCGTAGATGCGGAAGATGGGAAGTCCCAAGTCCACCTCATTCTAAACAGGCTCCTTACGGGCATTTGTTCCCCTTAGAGACGTATTCATCACGCGTCTTGCAACTAAAAAAGAAGAAAGAGAAGTCCGTAACACATCAAAAGAAAAGAACAAAAAGTCCAAGTGATTTTCAGGCCGTGTCAGCCAGATTCTAAGCAATGGTTATTTTCTTCTTTGGAAATTCAGTCCCTACTCTTCAAACAACCCCAAAATCACCCACAGCAGCTCTTCCCTGTCTCTTATCCCTTTTTTTCTGGTCTGTGTCACCTCTAACGGCTGCTGAAGGAGGCTAAACAACTCCCAAGCAACCTCCCTTCTCCCTCAGCGGCTTCCTCCTGACCAGCTCAGCCCCTTACTGCGTGAACGGGACCACTGGCCACACCACATAATTTGGGAGTCCGAGTTTGTGACCTGGCAGGACCGAAGTCTGAGAGAATCTCTCTGCAGGGACGGAGCAGGACCCTGGGTGTCCCCAGAGCAGCAGGGACCAGGGCAGGGCAGCTCCCGCTCGCCTCTACGCTCCCCAGGCCCGGACACCCCGTCCCCCTACAGCCACGCTGTCTGCCCGC
>NW_010127277.1:45240-91881 GCF_000699245.1 Pterocles gutturalis | reverse complement strand
CTTTCCTCCAGTCCTCGGGCACCTCCCCTTTCCTTGTGGAAATCCTTCTTTCCACCACTTCCCACCCCTGATAGTGTCTTTGTTCTCATTCCCAAAGCCTCCTAACATCAGCTCAAGCTTAAGCCTCTCCACTTGTTGCACATCCTGTTATCTTTCTTTCTCTCCCCCTGGTGGTCTAGAGCTTTATTCTGCCAAGGGAAGGAGCATCCCTCTGCCTGACCCCAAGCGCAGCTAGGATGAAGGCAACAGCCAACTTACCTGCCTCCTGCCTATACCATATCTTTTAATATTAGGATATGACACATCAGAAACTGCAAACCAAAAGCTATGTAAAACAGATGCTATCTGGCACCATCACATCTACTTTTTGTGCCTTTTGTATGGAGAATTATAAACACAGCAAGTTTTGGAACCAGACTCACTGTCAGTTATCCAAGTAATTAAGAAACAGCAGCTCCCACACGCCTCTGTCTGGCTTTTCCCGGACAGCAGACAGATTTGTATCAAAAATATGCATGTGCCTGTAAATAGGTGCTTGGGGGAGGAATCACAACCCTAATGGAAACACTACTGCCATAATCAACAGATGTATGATGTACCCTTTTAAAAATCTTTAATATTACAGTAATCAGGTTCTCTTTTCTTCTTAAAATAACACAGATTTTGATTTACATTGAAGTGAACGGAGAGAAAAATTGGACACCTGCAGAGGGATTTGAGTTAAAATTCTGATTTACTCAGAAAAGTAACTAGCTGTGAAAATCTCTGCATCAAGCAATTATTTCTTTATTTGGAAAGCAGTTTTCTTCTGAAAGGCAAATTCCACCTGGGTGTGCTATCATGAGGTAAACCAAGGAAAAGGACATTTAGAAGACCAAGAATGTTTCTGAGAAGCCAGATGGATATTATTGCAGACATTTCTCAGAAATAACTGATTTGAGCCAAATTCCAAACTTGTAAGGTTTCTTTTCTCTCTATAAAACACCTATTTCTGCTGCATCAAAAGATACACCTTTTAAGGTACAGCCACTACAGACAGAGTATTTTTTTCCAAAATTGAAATGAAGTAATTAAAAGACCATTTCATTTTTACAGCACAAAGGAAAATTTAAAGCACCTCTTTCAGTGTACTTCTAAATACCCCAATGTGTTCAGTGTAAAATTCCCCCAGTTCCCTTTTGCTGAGATGACTCAGTCAGGGGTTCTCACCTGAGCCTCGCTGTGCCACCAGACAAGTATGTAACTGCGTAGCACATATGTCATATCTCATGTATTTAGGCTACTTATATGGAGATGAAACAATACAATGGCTTCAAAAAGAAAGTTCTTTAAATTTCCTTTAGTTAATTTAAGAGACTTAGGGATTTTAAAAAGTTATTCTTACTTTTAAACGGATCTGTACAAAATTCCTTGGTCTTATAAGTTTGTGCACAGGTACACAGAAGCAGATTCTTCAAATATTATGAAAAAAAAAAGTTTACGTAGGTGCCAAAGCACCTACATAAGCCATTGTTCTTAAAAAACAAACAAACAAACAAATAAACAAACAAAAAAAACCCCAAAAAATTCTAAAAAGAACCCCCATACAAAAAACCCCCAAACCCTCAAAAACCTCCCAAAACTTTTTTGATTATTGTTCTAAGTTGTCTAATAAAATTAACAACTCACAAACTCTTAACTGCTCAAAATGGACTATTAATGCCAGCAGTTCTGCATATAGAAAGGTCGATTTCACAGTTCACCTGGCCAGCATCAATAAAATACATATGAAAAGTTGCCAACTTGGTTTGTATTTTTGAAGAAAATTTCCCTATCACGTTTTAGGATTACAAAATCCTCAGAGTTAAGTAATCTTAGCACTATGCTTGCCAACACAACCTTATTCAATATATATATATGAACCCAACCAGACCCTTTAATTACATTTTCTCAGATTATTTCTGAGTGAAGACTGTCTTGTTTCATTTCCAAAGCTCAAAACCAGCCATGTCTTTCCTATCTTACTGGGCATTTTATCTTTCACTACCAGAACATCAGCTCCTGTCTCTGATTAATCCACAATTACTACCAGTCACTACTGCATCTTCACAGAAGCACTTTCCCACTCACCTGCACTGTTCGATACACTTGTTATAAACTCCCCAAAAACATAACCAGAAATTCTTTGCATTCCCTCGTCGTCTTTAGACAATTACTTGCAGAAGACTCAATAGCATCAAGGGAGTCTGAATAAAGTTAGTGCAGTCACTGAAATTCCTGCATTTCATTTGTGCCGTCTTCATTTCTAGGTGCCTGGTCCGAGTAAGTGTCAATTACAATCTGCTTCAGCCCGACACAATGGGAAACGCGCTCTGAAGGTACATCAGAGCTCTGTATAAATCTGTCTTCTGTGAAGACTTAATCCTGTTTCTTAAATTTGATAGCAACATCTCCATTTTACCAGTAGCTGAAAAAAACTGAAGTAAAGGTGTTTGGGTTTGGTTTGGGCTTTTTTCAGTTTAGAAGCATATAATAATTATTTCATTATTGTCCAGACAGTGACTGGGTATTTTAGTGACAACGGTTGTATGAAGGAGAGTAACTCTACTTTCAACTGACTTGAACTCTTCACACCAAGCTCAGCAATGCTGACCAGCACAAGAGAAGAAAACTGACTGGTCATTTGTTGTGTAAACAACACATCCTGTGGACCGAATAAATAAAAATTAATGAAAGAGAAGCTGTCAGTAAAGATTATCATAATACGTATGTGCACGGAGCTGTGCTAAGGTTTCACCACCGACCTCCCTTCTCCACATTTTCCTCATTCACTTCTGCAACCCACAGTGTCACATCCTTTCCTCTTGTGTCTCTCTACCTGCACCTCCACACCAACTACAGGCTCCCCCTCCCAAACCTGCATCTTCCTGCCCTGACTTTGCTGTCAATGTACACTGAATTTAGAGAGCTTAATCCTCCACCTGTCTGAGCACTGGGAAGGAGATTACGGAAAGCCAGGACAGCCAGGGTACCAATGCTCGGCACCCTTGCCCAGCCCCATCCCGCGGCAGGCACAAGCCAACATCGCAGCCAGCTCAGCCGCAGCATGGAGCCCTCACCCAGGAAAGCACGCTCAACTGCTCCAACATTTAACGTATTCAGTGAAAAGAGAAAGTTTCAGAAATTTAGCTGTAAGTTGTATATCTGTTCTCATTGTACACAAACCAATTTTTTTTTCTGACTTGTGAAGCTGTTAACTGAACAAGCGATCCAGCCTCAGCAGAAAGACAGGCTGACACAGGTACACAAGAGCTATACAAACGAACCATCTTTTAAAACATAATTAAACCTGTTTTGTATTTTCAGTAGCCTGCAGAGTAACTGCAGCAAAGTATTTTTGCACAGGATGGATGTTCTCATTATACAACACTTTCAGCATTTCTACTAGCATTAGCAACAGAAAGCAGGGTCTTGAAATGGCAAGCAATTGCAACCATCACGGTAAACAGGCAGAGCTACTAGTGTAAGCAACATATCATAAATATATCACACATACACCCCTCTGCAAATAAAAGCCTTTCAATAAACAGCCTCTGTGTTTTGGAAGGAAAATTCACACTTGTTTGTTTTCTAACATTTAATTTTTTCCATTTTAGCATAATGAGTGAAAATACTGTAAACACTAAAAAGAAAGGAACAGTACATAACTTCCAAGTAGATCAAATTTTAATATAGAGAAAGACACATTATCAATAGAGAAGAGCTCCAGAAAGAGTGCACACCAGTATTTTTCACCCCAGCCAGGACACAACAAAAAATAATGCTTGTTATTAAAATATGCCCTTCCCTTTCCCCTTTTATCCTCTTGCATTTCTCTGTAACGATTATGGAAGAAGAGCCCATATTTGCTATTAGTCTCCTGGCAGCCGTGTTCCATAAATGTTTGTTTGGTCCTTGCAACATAAAGTAGGTTGTCTCTCCCTATGATCAGACTTGATAGGAAACTGCTCCTAAGGGATCTATTTTCCTGTGTCTTAACTAGCACAAATATACCAGCATCAGGCTTTTGTGCTAATGTTCTCACTTCTTGATTAACTGGCCAAATCTCCAGAGAATGGCAATCTTCAATCAAATCTGAAGAGCAGTTACAAAGATCACATGGGGAAAAAACAGAAAGTTATTGAATAAAAAAAAAAAATAGGGTTTCTCCCTCTTGAACACAAACATATATATATGCACAAATAATTGGGTAAGAGCTTTGTGTAATCCACATCAGTTCTACACTAGGTGAACTGCCATTATCAGTAATCCAGGGGGAGAGGGGCGAGAGAGAAATCCTGCATTAAATCAGCCACTCGAACAACAACAACAAAAAAAAACCCACAAAAAATGATTTAATCTTTTCTATATAAATAGGAGTTAATATTCTCCTTACATCTCAGTCATCCCTATGTTATCCACATTTTTGTGCAGGATGGTCATACCACTATTGGAAATGGCAATATTCATATAGCTTTTATATGCCTCACTACTCAAAAATGAAATTTGCCTTGCTCGGTCAAATCAGTGAATAGACATCATACAGACACAGAGGAGCACAGAATGGAAGGGATTTTCCAGGTCTCTGATGAATATCGAATTCATCCCCTGCTATCACTGGCAATCATCTCTTATTTCCCATTTAATAAACTGATCAAGCTGAGCCTTAAAACTGGTTGGCTTCATGATGGCACTATTTCTGTTGCGAAGCGCCTTGAAATGAAATGTTTTTACAGACTTAAAGAGAGATGTATTTGATTTCCTATTGTCCAAAAAAGCAGAACACCAGATAGCCAATGAATGTAATTTGATACAACCTTCCTTTGACAAACCCATACAACACGGCACTCAGTTTTGACTAACTACCATTTTTTCATGCCTAATGACTCTCCTAAAATAATATCTTTAAGGCTTTGTAATCTTAACAAAAACTGGACGAGCCCTGTAGTATCTCAATTATTTTGTAACACGTATTAGTTTAGAGGTTTACTGAAGTCCATAGTCCTTAGGGGCTCAACAACCTGTGATATGTCACTGCAATCACAAACGTATATTCTGTAACATTGGTGGCTCTATCACACAGCGAGAAAGGAAAATGGCAGGAGCACAACACAAATGCTGCTCAGCCATTTAACAGAGCTTCCACTGAAAAAGCTTTTTAATAGATGATGCTGCAGTTAATTCTTTTCTTACAATAAGCACTGCAGACAGCACTGAAAAGTATGAGAGCCTTTTAAGAGTTCTAGGAGGTTTTCCTGCTAGTGAATTTAACTTGAGACATTTTGCTGGTTCTGGTTGTTTACAGTAAAGAAAATCTCAGACCTGACCTTGCAGCGGTAGCTTGCCAACAAACAGCATGAAATGCATTAAAACTCAAAGGGGTTTTTTTGTTGTTGATCAAACATGCTTGTTAATTAATATAGTTGAATGGTCTATGCCTACCAGCAGAGAAAGGATATTAAGGGGAAAAAAAAAAAAAAAAAAGACAAAAAGAATTGTGAATACTTAAGCAGTTCATCAACCCCATACAAGGGAAGCTGCGCAAAATGGGATCTGACAGAGAAGGAAATCCCTAGCAATGTCTAAAGCAACGCTGATTCTCAAGAATTTCACAATGTCTACTGTAATCATACTTCACACACTGTATTCACTATTTGATGAAAACTATATCTGTTTTCCCCAGGCTGAGGGCATCCCACTCCAGACCATTTCAGTGACTTCTCTGGGACTCTGACAGCCCAAGGTGGGAGGCAGAGAGAGAAGGTGTGCTGTAAACTGATAGTTACCGTAACAAATCCATACTCAAGGTTCCTCTACAGATGGCAAATATCAAATGGATATCAACAATATGTAGTTGTTCCCACCAGATCGTATTCAAGGGACATTTTAAAGAAGACTCGAGTGTTATTGTAGCGCAACAACTATTTCATGGTCAGTCATTTTGCAACAGCTCTAAGTCCACAAATAATATCTACCACCATAATACTCATCGCATATTAGAAAATATTATAATGATGATCATTCAGTGCCCCAAAACTCTGTTCATTAACAAATGGGTAATCTGCTGCCAAACTGAACCTGATTAACACCTTGATGATCTATTCCTCATATTAAAGAGAAGAAAACATTGGGTCCTTTCTTAATTCCTAGACTGACTTGCTATATGACAGTGGCAATAAACAGAAGTGCATTTCTCTATTAATATGTTGGGGATAATACTTCATTTCTGCAAAGACAAATAAAGATAAGATGCTTGGATATGAAACTTTGACAAGTAGTAATATTAAAATAGATCTTAATTGCCTCAGCTGCCAGCTTAGCGTGCTGAGCCACAAAACGCCTCTTCTTGCTCAAAGATACCAGATGAGCTTCACTTGTTCCTTTTCTTATCACCTGGTAATGCTTGCAGGCCATAACCTATTTTTTAAACTTTTTATTAGATGCAAAGTATCTGAAGGGTTACAAAACTCAAGAAATTTCATCGCATAATGAATTTGTGAGACAGTTCACTTACAGAGTGACATAGAAGCAAAACCAACGACAACTAACAGGAATAGCCAGAAAAGGTTTGGCATGACCGGACAGGGCAGCCCAGCCCTAACAGTGCTGCCTCCTGGGGAGTCCACTAAAATTAGTTTTTAAAAAGCAATGCGACTAATGCAACTAAAAGATTAGATGCGAAAAGAACACACTAACCTCTCATGTGCTAAATATTTGAAATATATAAAGCACAGATTACCACACTTTCAGTATCAACCAAGTATCTAAAAAGCTCTCTGAAGATCTGATCAATAACAAATTATAGACGTGTCCACTGTATTACAAAGAGAAGTACTTCTCTCCTAGACCCATGTACAACTGTATCAAATTACCTCAAACTGATTGTTGCCCTAAAAATAAATTGGGCTCATTTTGTGTAACTGCCTAGTTCCAGTTTTTATTCTGCTTTCTGTTTTTCTTCAGAATCCAAAACATATCTGTTTCACAGGCGAAACTCTACGCTCTTAGTTTGTTTTAAATAAGGCCTATCTGCAGACTATTTCCATGTCCAAATCTCTGAAATTTTATACTCTTGTCATATGATTCACAGACTAACATGCAGACCACCAGGATCTCCCAGTGTAAAACAAATATTAGGGTTCATATTAAATACAGATTCACAGTCCTACTTTGATAGCAGAGTCATGGGAAATATTTTTAATGGAAATAATTATCAGCTTTATTTGAAACGAGGCTACAATTATAGGTCAATGTATAATCAAATTCCCCTGGAAAGTTTAGCTCAAAGGCCAGGCCTGATTTTGTGCAGGCTCTTTTATCATTCACCTTGGATAATGCAGGAATTACCTCAATTACAGAGACATGTAAGCATGGTGAGCAAACATGAGTGTGGCACTTGCCAGGTAACAAACACGCTTCTGGTTGATGACTTCATATATCATTTATTGTTCCTTTTCTTCATGTTAACTGATACATACGTATGTGTCCATATAAGCTACCACCCCCCCTGGTAAATTAATATAATATCCACGTACATAGGGAAAATTGCCCCTGCGTTGGCAGAAGATACTTTACTTGAATTATTTCGCAACTGGGGTGATTTCTACAAAATGAAATCTAATTTTCTTTAACAACTTGAGTTCTTCCTATTACTCAGTTCCAGGTTACACTGGTCTGGGATTTCAAGACGACTGAAGAACAAAAAATAACATTCATTTTATATAGAGAAGTTGATGTTTATGGAAGGAAAAAAGACCCACAATATACTTACAACATGAAGTGTTACTATGGCATCCAGGAATTATATATATATATATGCTTCTAAATACATATATATTTAGACGTTCACAACAGCAATGACAATATTTTGTTCTTAAAGTAAGAAAAATAAATGACATGGCAGTGGTACAACTGCAGTGTGTTTGTTTTTTCCGTTGAGTAGGCTAAAGTAGGTCAAGTTAGGTACATCCATTAGTTCTGCTATAAATAGATCCACACTGAATTCACCTGCTTGTAACTAATGTAGAACAACAGAATTTTAAATACTTTTTCCTTTAATCTGACAAGTTAGCTTATTCTGTAAATATATTTTAAAAAGTAATTAAGTCCTGCATGATTTTTAAAAGCCGAAGAAATGACAACTGATACATAAAATTGGGACACGCACTTCTCCTGCAGAAAACCAAATGTACACCTATAAGTTTAGAGATCTGAAAGCCTTCTGCAGAGATGTATTATAGATGAGTCACATAGTTTCCCCTTGATATCAAGACAAAGGAAAGGAGAAAATTCTGCATAAATCACTTCACATTTTCCCTGTAACTCTCCTGAATATATTAATATTCACCTCACCTTTTCAAAGACTGTGATTTTCACCCTTCTGAGGATTTTTTTTCTTAAAGATACAAAAAAGCATTTCTTATTTAGCAACTTGAATTTGTCATTAGGCAATTTTCAAACAGGTCTCATAGCTCTTTTATCCTTATTCAGTTCTTTTTCTTTTTTAATCTGAAATAGTCCCTTGTTGCTAGATTTGCAGATCTGTATCAGTACGCAAGGATTTCACTAGCTTCAGCCAAGTACAGAACAGTTCGATCCCCTCGAGTACTGAACATAAGAGTCAATTTAGAAGCAAGCTAAAAGTATAGCACTCTGTTCTCTGTCACACAAAATATCATTTTACTCACACAGGCATCTTAATAACAAAATTCAATTCTGGATATTTTTCTCAGCATGGCTCAGGACCATTTAGAGATGACATCAGAAAGCCTATTGAAGACTTGGCTTTTTAAAAATTTAATTAAAATGTCTGTTTTCCAATAAGGTAAAAGTCCGTACATTGGTGGGGGTTTAAAGTTAGTATGTATTCTTTAACTTTGAATTTCATCTCATTTAGGAAACATAACTTTCAAATATTTTGGTTTTGTGTTACTAAAAATCACCCTGTTAATTTCACCCAAAGAACCAGAAAAACATAATTATACTATTTTATCATCTTGCTTAAAGAAAACTACATCGGTTTCCTCACATTGAGACAGTGATTTACCTTTGGTTCTCGTTTGCTCTGATCTGCTAACATATAGCTTTGATTTATGACTTTTTTTTATTTAAATATCTACTGCTGGAAGGAAAAAACACCTACGTATCTGTTTTAAAGGTCTTCTGTGTTACACACCACACAGATGGACAAACACACCCGAGCTAAGGGATCCCTAACCTGCACAGCTTAAAGTGAATACTTCCCATTTCAGCTCTTCCTCCCCTCCCCTAAAGGAACAAAACCAGGCAAGGTCCCAGCCCCAAGTCCCAGAGGAGGAAGATCCCCAAGGGAGCCCTGGCACTGTGACAGCAATGTGGAGCACCCAGCCTTGCCACAGAGGCATGAGGCACCCAAGCCTGCTCTTGGCTCCTGTGCAAAGTTTGAGTGATGAGATTTTACCGTTTTGCAGTTTCCTCTTTTGCCGAACCGCACAGTTGCATGCCACTTTTTGTTTTCACCTCATCCTTCACTGCAAAACTCCACTACAATTGCTTCAATTGAGTTTCCCTGTGATGCTGTAGCATTTTCTTTTTTGGTCTTTTGCACAACATGGATTTTACCTTAGGCACCAAATAAATTCACCATTTTAATAACAGAAAATACTATAGCATTTTTCATTGTTCTTTGCTCAATTTGTTTTGCTGAAGTCAACATGAAAAACAATTTCAAACTTCTCAGTAAATGCTTCATTTACGAATGCTCCATTCCAAGTGCCTACAGGGTTACAATCTGGTCTATGACAATTTTATTAATTTTTTAATCAAAAGTATTAAATCAAGTTTAAAATAAATAGTACTCAGTACTTCTGTAGTGCCCTCCAGCATAGTATGGCAAAAGCGCTTCATGGACAATAATGACTAAAGCTTCACTGCACCCTCAGGAAGAAGATAAAAAGTTATTCTCCAAATTCTTTCTTTATTTGAGAAAACTGAGGCACAGAAGATTTCTTTCAGTATTTTTGAGGTTCATCTCCAACGTTAGATGCTTTCAGTTTTGGGTGTCTCTCTGAGATAGACAGAGCTTTACTTTCAGAAAAATGTAAAATACTCGCACATGCTCTTGAACTCAACCAAAAAGGATAGAAGCTAAAATGGCACTTAAAAAAAAAAAAAAAAAAAAATTGCACTAAGCAAATTTCAGGAAAAAAAAAAAAATCTTGACTCATCACTGCAGACAGTAGTCACTCCCCTCTCACTGAGGGCAGCAGCCAGCACCACGGGCCCCGTCGCCCCTGGAGGCTGGTGGCTGGAGAGAGGCTGGAAAGCACCGATTCCCTCGGAGCCGTTTGTCCCGAGCCCGCACCAGCATGTGCGCACCACTCACCGTCACGCAAACTGTTACATGACACGTGACGAAAAATGACCAGCAGCCAAACTGCATCATCACCACCACCTCACTAAGCTATCCAGGAACACCAAAGACCTCTTGTCTAAAAGGTACCGAGGAACAAAGTGTAGGACATCACACAACTGCTAGAACCACAGTTCCAGAAGCACTCTGCAACTTAACTGTGAGCTATACAAAAACAAAGGCATTTTAAAAAAATAACTCTTTAGTGACATTTGCTGGACCAGAATGGGTACTAGCTTCTCAACGTAATTATTTTTTAAACCTTATTCTCAGATAGAGACCTTGTTTCACTTTCTGATTCTTTCCCTTTTTTGCCCCAAGCCAGAGCAGTAGGGACCAAGTTCAGCACATGTGATGGAGGTGCAGTATTTCCAAGCAATTTTATTTCCATTGTGTTGCCCATAATAACATCTCAGCCTGGCGTTTCATTATCCTGCAAGGCCAGTGCAAACCACAGATGTGGTCTGTTGAAAGAGACAGTCCCATCTTTCCCCTCCCCAGATGGTCATGTTCTTCACGGGATCCCTCTGTCCACCTTCTCCTTTCTGCTCATTCAAGCATTTGTATCATTACACAAAAGATCTAAATTAAAATTAATGTTTAATAAAAACAATTTTAATTGGTTACGTTTCCCAGGCTGTCCGGCTCAGTCTAATTAACAGTCTCATAAAAGCTTAGGGAGGCACAAGGGAGGAAGCAAGGCATGGCAAAGACTGCTTCTTTCAGCAGCTGAAACAACTTAAAATGTCTCTAACACTGTGGCCTCAGACTGTTGCTTGAAAGGATGCTGATCATCTGCAGTTTCACATACAGCTCAAGGCATTCTTTTCAACATTGAGTAACTTGTACCACTCCACATCCATTTCTACCCCTCTTCTATTTCCTCCTTCAAAATCTTACCTATTTTTAACTAACCTAAATAATTGTGTCTTGTTCACTGAAGTTGCCGTTTCAGCATTCTCCCTCTTTCAAAAGGAGCATGCTTTCCAGGAATGAATCCCTCTTGCCCATGTATATGGCTGACCTATTTTCTATAATTTTTCTCTCTGCCAGTTTCTCATCTACACCAGAACTTCACTTCTCACTGCATAAATAGGTACATAAACAACTTCATACAACTTACTCAAAATGCACCACCTTCCTTAGATAAAACCAAATTAAGACAGAGGCACAACAACGCTTTTAAGCACTGTTTCCTGAGTTCATTAAAAGCTAAGATACATAAACAGAAGGAAAAAGCCCCACACATTCTTTGGTTGAATTCTTCTTCATCCATCCCACCCCAAAAAAAAGGTGAAAGCATTAAAGTCATATACACATTAGAGAGGCATGTGCCCAAGGGCCTCTCTTCATCAAAAGGTCATAGTACTGTATACATAGATGTGTACATAAACACTCTTTTAAGGTTAACAACAGCATTTTTGGGAATAAAATTTGATAACGAACGAGAAAACTTGTGTCAATTAGGTTTAAAAGTAGGTAGACACTGTTAAACCCCAAATTTAAACATTCCACTTTTGACATAAGGTTTTCTTAGTTGCCACTCAATCAGTTATAAACTAGCTAAAGCTGAGTTGAAGGCTTCCAAATGTACAGGAACTTGTTATCAATTTCCCATAAACCACATTTGAACTCCAGATGAGTCAGTCAATGAAGCTAGTCCAGACCAAGCCCTCCTTGAAGAAATGTTTATTTTGCTTTAAGTCTTCATACTAATTTTCTGAAACTGGAAAAAAAACCTACTTTTCGGAAATCAGGGGAAAGCAAGCACTATTATCCTACCACTCTGAAGCTTTTTTTTCTTCAAACTATGAAAGGAAAGCTTGAAGAAACTTGAAAAACAAGCAAATGCTGGGGTTTCAGAAAGAAGAATCTTTACAAAGCAAACTGCACTGAGTGCTTCTTCCATTGCACCCCTGGGCTGGATCACTTTGGGCACTTCCACTTTTCAGTTTCACAAAATACAATGAGTTTCAGACTAACTGGGCTATTCTAGTATCTTGTTATGGCCAGCTCTGGCTATTTCAGAGGACAGTGCAAGAGCCGCTATAATAGATAACGCAAATAATTCACCAACAGGTTTTTCTCTTGTCCTTGGGAAGTTAGGTTTGATGTCATTAGGACTGGAGTGTATTTTTTACTTCCTCAAGTGCCAGTAAATTTGAGAAAGGACAATACTGGCCTACCAATACTCCTGACTAGATGGGAAGGAAAAAATCACCTGCTTTATCATCACAGAAAGCAAATCTTGAAGAGACTAGACAGTGAATCTTTGAAATAAGAGTCACTGTATCTTATAATTAAGTATAGATTCAGTATAAAGGTGAGGTCAGTTTAAAAAAAATAGAAAATTCTGGGACAGAAGCTGTGGTTTCTCACTGAAATTAATAAAGCTCATGGTGTTCCAACAGAATGATATGATTTGAAGAAAATATGGGGAAAAACAAACAGATGAGTTTAAAGCCTGTGAATTTTCATTTACTAAAATCAGCAGGTTCCCCACTCTTGGTTTTTGTGGTCTATCCTCAGCTACTTACAGTCTCAGAATAGTTCCTTAATATTAATAGTTATAACCTTTTTGCAGTTTGATTTAATCTAAAAAACAAACAGAAAAACAAACAACAAAACTTAAAGAAATATCTTGCACACATGTATTTTAGACAGTGTAGGCAAGAGGAATCCTTAAATTAATTAAATGCACTTGTCTTTCTCTTCTTACATAAAACCAGGTTGAAGGCAATAATGAACAGAGAAAAAAAACAAGAGTGCATATACACACAGAAACAGAACATTAAAACAATATTTAAGATAGAAAAGCTAATACTTTCCTAAGGGAGTGACAGCAAGATAATGTTACCTAAAGAATTAATAATCTGGAAGAGCAAGTTAAAAATAAAGTGATTCAATTTGCCAGTGAAATATAATTTAGACTTAAACCAATCTTTTAAAACATGATCAATGAGCACTGTGAGACTTTACAGATATATATACATGCATACATATATCACATTGGAGGACTGAGAAGCCTGGTGACTGAGGAAACTGAAACTTGAATAAATGTAAGGAAATACATTCTGAGAAATGCAATCTAGTCTAAGCCTCAAAGGGAAGAATCTCAGAAAAAGGAGCATCACCTCTCAAAAAAAACCTTATCAAAAATCACCACAAATGAAAGAATTAGTCAATGATAATACTGAGGTAGATTTAATATACCTGTTTTCTACTGCAGCATCAAATATTTTTTGCAGCAAATGTAGCTCTAAAAGTAATTTCAAATGGCAATTCCCAGTCTTCTGCCCTCTTGGGGTAATATGGATGAATATTAATGTAGTATGTACTTATGAATAAACACAAAAGAAATGAACAACTGTATAACATCAAATATTAATGAAGAAAATTACCCAAAAAGCATAAGGAACAGTGATAACAACAGATTACTGGAAAGTTGTCAATACTCCTGCATTATTTACCAAATCCAAGACAACTTTTGAGAAAGCAGACAGAATATGACAATGATATATCTGCTGGCAACCCATGGCCTCACTGTGTAGCAAAGTACCTTATTTCACCCGTTTTAAACAAATTCCTGGTCTAGCCAACCTACACATAGCACAGACCCTGCAATACCTGAAGCAGAGCAGGACAACTTCATTTCCACTTGTATGTCTCATTGGACATGACTGGAAATTATTTCTGCATGGGGGAAAAGCAATGTAGGTAGAAAGGACTGGTCAAACAAGAAGGGCAGACTGAGAGGTTACTCCTGCGGACCTGTGGAAAGGGTTAAGGAGCATCTCTTCTGCTTTATGAGACCACACACTACCACAGGCATCAAATGGAGCACGGCACACATGCATGCAAAAGAACCGGTATTCTAGTGGTGCATATGCTGAACCAGATATTTAAGCACTGGAAAGTTGGAAGGTCTTTGTCTGTGCAGTTCAGGTCATCTCAACAGTATTTAAGTACTAGGCACTTTCCTATCAAAATGAGGTAGTCAAGAAGAAAGAGAGATGACAGGTTTAGAAACCCACTTTTCTAAGAAAATCCTGAAATGCACAAATACTGAGCTGCTATTTCTGATGCAGGTAAAGATGAAGGATTAATTGTAAATGCTTCATAGGGAAGAAGATCAGAACAGAACTTCCACATAGTGCAAATCCACGTAGCTGGGAGAAAGGTGAAATGAGGCTAAATAGAGGAAGAAAATCCTTAATGGGGTGATACAACAGCTTGTGAAGGTCTCCCAAGGGAAGAAGCAGAATCCCCACTGCTCAACACATGTAAAAGCAGCATGGACAAAGAACTACAAGACAGGCTACAGGGAATAACTCAATACATAGTAAGAGGATGGTTCAGATGACCTAATAATATAATAGGATTTAAAATGACTAGATAATTCTATTATCATTAACCACATTCACAGTAGTACAAGCTAAAATACTGTTGCTATGGCAATCAATCCTTATGCGTCATTGCAGAAAACGACTGTGATACAAGGGATGGAAATGAATTGAACCAGCCCTCCCTGTTCTCAATGAATTCAATGTACCAGTCAGCTGGGAAACTATCTCACATGAAAGTTTACATCTAGCTTCCCACAAGCCTTTTAAAATAGTAAAACACAACTGTGTGTCTGGCATTCAAATACGGGTTATCCTTAGACTTACACAGTCAGTTCAGACTCAAGGTAGGAGCAAGGTTCCAGTTCAGAGGGGATGCTGCCAGAAATGGAAGGATTGCTCTCATCATTGCACTTCAAATCCCCTTCTCTTAATACTGCTTGAATTCTATCACTTACGTAAACTGACAGTATGCAAAGACCAATGCATGCCGGCTTCTGCTTACAGCTCCAGCTCATGAAACTATGAGATCAACTTGTTTTCCACGTGGAAGGCAAGAAAAAAAGCAAGCAGAGGCGATCATCGTAGCTGCCATTTTCTAAGTAGTCCTGTGCACAACAAATCGTAGTAGTAAAAGCATTCTACTTTTTATTCTCAGCATATTCCCCACTGAAACCTTTATTCCCAACTGAAAACATACAACTATTTAAGATTCAAGCCACAGGAAAGTAAATGATCAGCAGTCTCTTGATCACCTATTATCAGCTCTGAATCAATTCCATTCCTGTATGGATGTTATTACAGAGTTGCGACAAAGTGCACGTTTCACGGTACACTGGAAAATGCATCCTGGTTGCTCACTCAGCTTTCCCATCTACTTACAGTAACAGAATAGTTATCAGGAAGTCAGGAAGTTAAACCGGGCAGTAATAAACTCCTTAGAGCCATGGAAAATTTTGGAACTCACATTTTAAAAAATGGAGTTTCAATCAATCCTGGTAGCAAATAGGGTCTTTTTGAATCTCTGTTAGTAAAACTGGAAAACGGCACAAAGTTTTTTTGATTACAACTAAGAATTTAAAATAAGGCACTAATACTCCTCTTCCTCCGAAACAAAGTTTTCAGCAAACACAATGGGAATAAAGTGGGAACGAAAGCTCAAATCATTCAGTGAAATACCATCATGCTCTCCCAGTTTCATAACACAGTAAAACATCGTTACAGAGTGTATTTAGGAAAAACTATGTGCATATGTGAACAGAAGAGAAGGCGACTAATTCCACTTCTCAGAATTTCACAGCAATGCTTCCTTTCAAAAAATGCTTTCTCAAGTGAATAAAGTATTTCTTTGGGTCTTTTGATCGCCTACAGCATTGTTAAGAAAAATTATTCAAAGCAGCCCACACAAACAGAAAGGGAACTATAGATTATGAGAGCCACGTATTCAAAAAGAACAAGTTTTTACCTGTTAGCGATGGCATTTTACTGAGCTAGTGCTGGCTGTTACTCATTGTTTTGTGCAGCACTATGCAAAATAGTCATTAAAAAGCAAAAAAGAAAAAGATCAAAAAGGAAGCAGGTTTCAAAATCAACTATGAGCGAGTACATCAGAAGGTAAAAATAAACTTTAAAATACTCAGTTACAAAATATTTGAAAGAGGCTAAAAATAAACCAGACCATTTTTTAAAAAGCCATTAAATTTGACCTTAAGGAATATATTATGTTTTAAGTGAGAAGCAAAATACATATGTCAACGGAAAGATCAGAGCAGCAGTGGAGTTTTCAATAGTCACAAGCACACATAGAAGCAAAATATTTGTTAATGTGCTCTACAGTTACCCTCGTACATGAAAAATTTACTTACATAATGTTATTTTTTGCAAAAATTTCTCGGGTATAAGCAGAACAAATTACTCAAGTTCTATCAGAACATTCTTGAAATGCTAAAACATGCCTGAATTCATAAGACATTTTATTCAGTTGAGGAAGATACATCCTTTTTATTGAAAACAGTCTGTAAAACACTGTATGTATATTTTGTTTCCATTTTAATATATTTCATTACTATTTTTCTTGGAATTTAAACAAAAATGTTCCTGCTTGTGTGACTTTCAAGTCGTTAGTGCCAAAACTTCAGCCAATGTTTCATGAGAAAATTACTGAATTATGTCTGTTTATGATTATAACACAGATTTCTCAAGAAAATTATTCCCTCTTGGGCATTAAAAACTAAATGAGTATGAAAGACTAGAATGTGCTTAATGTGACCAAGCTAGCTGTTCCCGCCAAAATGCTTCAATTTAATCCAAACTAATTTTTTAAAACTTAAACAAAGTCTAATAAAAGTTATTTCACTTCCAAAAATGACGTGCATTTACTAGAACAGACTCGATAAAAATATATCATTAAAAAAATCCAAATTGTGAAGGCCAAGAATTTTATTATGCAACTGCCATAAATAATTTATTTATTTTTTTAAATATAAGTTCATGGATGAGACAAAAAGAGCATGTGTGAGAAAGAGAAAGAAATCCCAGTGCAACTGAGAAATTAAACTGAAAAATTAAATCAAGGAGCCAAAAACCAGACACACAGATGGTAAAAACTGGCAAAAAATAAAAAGTAAAAATCATGCTCTTAAGTACCAACAGATGCAGTGACTTTAAAATATTACTCCTTGAGGATACACAAAGACAATAATCCCAGATTGTGATTTCTGGGCCAGCCTACTGATGCACTAGCACCACAAAATACACTGTATTGTACAGAGAAAAAAATGATGTCTCAGAGACAGTGATATTTGCACTGCCAGTCTACTAAAATAGAAGGTGAGAAAATTAAACTATCCAACACTGTGAAATTAACGTCCACAGAAAAAAAAAAAAAAATTAACTGTCTAAATGAGATAAGAGAGGTGACTTACAGAATTCATTTGCAGATTTATAATACTACAGGACTGAGCATGAACTGGTTATTTAAGCATTTCTGAAACATTCCTTCTTGAAACAATATTCAAGCTTCTTGCTCCAGATGGAAGTGAGACTGTACTTCCCAGATTCCGCATTGTTAAACTTTGCCACACTAATAGCTTTGCTGACCTCCAATCCTACTTAGGGTCTCCTCAATTTCAATCACCACAATTACCTAAAAACTATTCCAATTTAGACTATTGGTACTAAAACAGGGAAAGAAAAATAATCCAAGACTTGAAAACTGAGAACTGATGTGTAGTACCTATATGCTTGAAGTTCAGCCTTTCCTGAAAAATCTTCTTAAAATCGGAACTTGAAATGAGTAATTAATAGTAGTACTTAATAGTAGTACTTTTAAAAAGCATTACTTAAGACTAATTTTCCAGATTCTTAAATGAATTGATACTGCTATGCATGATTGAACAACCCAGCATCTTATGCCATCACCATAATTTCAGTCCAGCTGTAGACAGATAACCATAAAGACTGCTGCTTTTTGGGGCTAAAAAACAAAGTCAACTTCAAAGAAAAAAATGTATATTTCTTTACTACCTCTTTTAGTATGCAGAAGTTTACACCGGGCACTTTCTACTCTAAAACAATTACGAAATTTATTGGGATAACCATAATAGCAGGAAGATGACCGAGAACTCCACAACACGAATGTATTTAAGAACAGCTACAAGAACATTTGTCATAAAATAAGTTGTAAAAGTTATAGACAGGCATACTGAAACATACAGATACACACACACACATATAGTTCTCAGGAGCCTCAGTCCCTGATCCCTGCTGACTGGGGGTGCTACCCAGAAGCTGTAGGCTAGGCCTGAATCAACCTTCCGAGTTAATGGCACTGGAATGCGTGTGTGCTTTGTGTGCGTCTTACCTTAAAAAGTCTTGTGAGAGGGGGACAGTGTTCCTAACCTTTAAATGTATTGGTCTGTCTTGTTAACTTGAAGATGGTGTTGGGTTGATGGTTGGACTTGATGATCCTTGAGGTCTTTTCCAACCTTAATGATTCTATGATTCTATATATATGCGTCATCAATGACATCACTTTAAAATACTGCTCCTAAATTAGGCAGTTAATAAAATGCTCTGTATTTCTAATATATGAACAAGTACGGGCATGTACTTCGTTTAACTCTAACGTGTATACGGATGATTTGTAAGAATGCTGAACTATAAAAATGAAGAGGAAAGCTTGCTATATGTCTAACTGGCAAACAGAAAGATGCTGTCAAGAATCAAACAAATTTTGTCTTTTGTAAAGGCTCCAAATTCAGGTGACGCAGAAAGATATCACTTGTCCCCAGGACACAGAGCTTCAGCAGCTGCTGTTGCCCTGCTGAAACAGCCCGGTGGGCTGTTTCGAAATGACTCCCACCATCCCGAAACAGAATCCCAGCTGCATGCTGCAGACGCAAGCACTGCTCTGAATTCACCCAAGGTTTCTGAGGTTTGGCTTTAGAGTAAGACAAGACAAAGCCTGTCTGACCCCAACCTGCTCGAGGCCCCAGGGGTTTGACACGAGGGCACAGCTTCCCTTTAGCTGTGCCTCCTTTTAGATTTACACGCACCAAGTGTATCAAACACAAGTACCTGTAAAATTAGAAAACACAGAACATCGTTGCAAAGAGGTAGGAATGTGGGTTCACATAGATTAGATACAGTAATTTATTTTATTTGTTTGTGTGTTTTCCTACACATTTCCCAGCCTACATCCCAGCATTTGCTGCTGGTCCCCGAGACACCAGTATGGAGCTGAAGTGCCTCCTACCCAATCTTTAGCTTTTCAGTAAGACTGACATTTGCTAATTTAGGTAAAAAATGGCAGAGTCCTTGAGCCCCATTAATTTCACTTACCCAGAATGCTGCGATACACGCAATTGAAGTATAATATTATGAAATACTTCTTTTGCACAGAGACCAATTTTACTGACCTTCAAATCACCAGCAAAATCCATCAGTTCTGATGAGAGGATGAGTTAAAACAGTCTTCATGAAGAGAAAGCTATTAATAGTGATGAAGTGTAACTACAAGGAAGAAATACTGATGGGTTTGCTTTATGAAATCTGTGCTTTGTTGTAACAATTATTGTCTAGAAAATCAAGATAAATAGAAATGGTATGATGGAATACTCAATGTAACTTTCAATAGTTTTAAATAGAGATGCTCACAGATATGACCACTTTCTTTTGGGACATTTAATTTAGTCTGTGCTTTGGATGAATGAGTTGAAATTATAAGCAATCATGAATTCCTACACATTAGGAAAGTAAAGACTTTTGAAGACAAATGAGGGTATCCAAAAGGAAGAGGAAATTAAGCTTTGATACAAAGTGATTGAACGCTGCCTTCCTGGCTAGTAATCTGAAGAAACATTAAGAGGACAAGAGGTTTTGCTCTTACTTGATATCTCACTCCTCAGGTGTTTATTCCAGTCTGTAAAAATATTCACAATATACAGCCTAAAGGATATTTTTTTTTAATATTGAAAACAGTTGTGTATGTATCCTGCCCTTAACATTAATTTTCACACTGTGAAAACAAACAATATTTTAAATAGCAGACATGATAAAATAATAATAGCCAACTGATTTTGCTTAAATTCATAAATAGTCACGTCTGGGCTGGAAAAAAGCAGCATAAAAATTTTCAATCCAAATGAAGTTAAAGTAATCACAGGCAGCTGGCATGAAAGTGAGTGATACCTTAATACGGAATCTGGGCAACAATTTCTATTCTTAAAGTATCACATACAAGAGAGCAAAACTTAAAAGTAGCATTTATTTCAAAAGAAAAATCTTTACAGCAATATATTACACAAAATCTTTAGTTCCTTAATAATTGAAGTGCCACTTGCTTCACATGTTTCCAATGGACTGCTTCTTCATGGAAACACTAGCTGTGCTGTTTTAATTCTGTGTATCCTGAGTATGCAACCTCCCTCAATCAGAGTAACTGCATCAGTTACATATCAGTTTTCTTTCTTTTAGACTGGAGATTAGGAAGCATTTCTTTACCGAGAGGGTGGTCAAACACTGGAACAAGCTTCCTAAAGAGAAGGTTGATGCCCCAAGCCTGTCAGTGTGTAAGAGGAATTTGGGCAATGCCCTTAATAATGTGCTTCAACTTTTGGTCAGCCTGGGGTTGGTCAGTCTGCTGGACTAGATGTTCATTGCAGGTCCCTTCCAAATGAAATAGTCTATCCTATTCTATTCTTTCGCACAGGGATTCAGCAACAACCCTTATCAGTGCCACAGGGCAGTTGGCAGTTAGTTGTTGAGTCAAAACACTTCTAATTATTTATTAAAACATATCAGATTTTTAAAAAAGGATGACGAAAGGGATTGCTGTTTCTTCTGTTTTGCATGTAACACATATGAAAGTAAATAGCTTGTCTGCACATCCTAACTTCCTAACCAACCAAATTCCTATTCTCCCTGCTTGCGCCCTCCCCAGCCCTGGAAACTATCTAGGTTGACCATCTCATATGCAACTCCAAGTAGTTTCAAGATAAATTTAGAATGGAGTTATTTAAAAATCAGTCAGTGAATGAATTGGCAAGGTTGGTCTATTATCTTCCTTTCTCTTCCAGTTATACTGATGAAATAAATTAAAATCTTACGGTATATCACATCAGCTAGTTCATATTACGTAATTCCATTCACTCAGTTGCTGCACTCACTAAATCTTGCTGTGTCACTTCATGAGGAATCATGACATTTCTCAAAGTATCCTATAAATTACAGTAACCATTTAATACAGCCAAAGAGTACTACATTCAATAATGAAATGCTCGTATTTAAGCTATAAAATCAAGATTAAATTTAAAACCCAAAATAAAACAAAAACCCAGGCAAATTACTTCCACATAGCTCAACTATTAACTCCAAGTTACACGGTACCATTCCCCTTTACAGCAAAGTGCAACCATGTCATTGAAGTGAGCTGTTCACACAGGATTTAAAAGAATAAGCACCCTTCTTCTTTCTGTCAATGGAAGATAAATTAACGATCACTTCCACAACAGACAGGACAAACTTGGCTGTTTCCTGAAAGCATCTTTCTCATAATTAATAATTCATAGAAAGAAAAAAGTATAAAAATCATCCTGCTGTTATTCAGTAAATAAGTTTGCCATTCAGATAAAATCTGTCATTTTCCCTTGTCCAGAATAACCACTCTGACTTCATTTCTGTTCTGCTTGGAATTAACCAACTTGCACGACTCAGCAGTGATTTGCCTGAATCTCACCTAAAAACTACAGTGAGAAGAGCCCTCACATCCACATTCCTGTCTGGATAAGTAGTTCTGTTTTACTGTAGGAAGGACTACAACCTCTACTACAAACAAATAATATAAATATTTTTTTAAATAAGTAACATTAGCCATTTAAAAGAAAAATAGTACCAGGAAGAAAATCAGACTACTAAAAAAAAAAAAAAATGCACTTATTTTTCCATTTGAAGTCAAGCAAATTCTAAAATGCAAATTAAGTTAACTGAAAATTAAGTTAATGTGAAGCTTAAGCTAGGGCCAGACTGACTTTAAATGCAGAATTACAGAAGTTCGGCTTGGCAACAAAACCAAGCAAATTCTTATAATTTGAAAGGAACACAGAGAAAAACAGTATTTGGATAACTTTCTGATTCTGAATGGTGTCTGTCTGACAGAATATAAATAAGGTCATCATCAAGACTCCAGATGATAAAATACAGAAGGGATTTGGGGAGCCGGGGTTTAGAGATGTCACCTCTTTCTTTCCAAGGAACTAGTTGCTGTCCTGTAGAAATCTGTCTTGTAGAACACAAAGCAGTTATACTGGAAGAAGAGAAAGGTAGAGCAGAGAAAATAAGAACACAAAATGGAACGAAAAAAAGGGTAAAGTATCAATAGCATGTACTACCAGTACCATCTTCTGAAACAAAAATGCAGAATTTCTTTTTAAGCCTCAAAGATACAAGTAATCTCTTATATATTTACACTTCGGCTAAAAGGCCAGAATGCAGAACGAGCATAATGCGAATTCTAAATTAAGAATATTTTACCAAGGGCGAGAGAGAATCCTCTATAGACACAATTAACAGAATTGCTTTAATACACTTAAAACTTTTAACCTTTGTGGTCTTTGAAGTGGATAGTGGAACTGCATCTCTTTCAGGTTTGTACAGTAAGGGCTGTACTGCTCTTAAAAGTTTTACAGTGCTTTAAACTAATGAAATAAATTATCTTAATTTGGTTAGATCTATTTTCATTAACCGTATTAGCCACCAAGGGAATGAGGACAAATTTTAATTGTACTAATGTATTTCACTTCTGTATTACTTTGGCACACCGTAATTGCAGCTCCTGCTCAGCATCACTTGCTCTGCCGTCACGGGGCCACCTTGCCCCCGCGCTCCCCGCACACAGTCTCACCCACACAGGCAGGGCTGCTTGGACCCCTGGGACCCGCACAGTCGTCACCGCCTCGAGCAAGGCTGCACGGTACTAACTCCTACTGCATAACCACCGGGGCTTTTGAGGACATGGCATGGTAGCAGCAACAAGCATACTACGAAAATAGCGAGAGCACTTCTATTATAAACTAGTTTGGATATATTATATACGCCTGGACTACAAAGCAAGCATATGAGAAGATAAACCTCTTTCACAGTATGAAGAAAGAACACAAGTTCTTAAAAGAAGAAAAGGAAGACCTGAGACATCCTTTAGATGAAACACTTTTCCAGGCCCAGTAAGGGATTTTCAGACATCCTTATCCGACCTGCTACCATGGACAGACAGCAGTCAAAAAAGCCAGAAATAATACCGTTCTGCAAAATATTTAGAAAATAACAGAAAACTAACAATAATTTATTAACGTTTTTTACAGCATCTCCATGTAATTCAAGACGGTATTACTTATATTCCTGGTATCATAGATTTATTACCATTAACTACCATAACAGAAGGATTATTTAAATAGTTTGGTCCAAAAGAACAGAAAAACAGCAGTTACTAGCAACTCTGAAAACACCCTTTGTGTGTGCCAATGCTCTTCAGAAAGTTTCTGCAGAACAAAGTAGGTCTTCTAGCAAATATTACCAGAGACACAGTTGTGATCATCCCACTCTACTCAGGGCTTGTCAGCCTGCACCTGGAGTACCCTGTCCAGTACTGGTCACCCCAACTCATGAAAGACATGAACAGACTGGAGAAGGTCCAAAGGATGGCCACGAAGATGGCTAAAGGGTTGGAGAACATGCCCTGTGAGTAAAGACTGAAGGAGTTAGGTCTTTTCTCCCTGGAGAAGAGAAGGCTCAGGGGGCACCTCATCACAGTATTCCAGTACTTCCAGTACCCTTGGTGGCCACAAATGGGACAGAGGCTCTCTCTTCACAAGGAGCCACATGGAGAAGACAAGGGGCTACAGGTACAAGTTGCACCAGTAGAGGTCACATTTTAATATAAGAAATATTATTTTTTTTTTATAATGAGAACAATTGATCACAGGAACAATCTCCCCAGCGCCATGGTAGAGTCCCCATCATTGGAGGTTTTCAAGATGGGAATGGACAGGGTGCTAGGAAGTCTCACCTAGGCTCTATTTCCCAGAAAAGACTGGACAAAATTACCAGGTCTCTTCCAACCTGGGCTATTCTATGATTCTTTAAATTTGAGCCCAGTCCATCTGCATACTTCTGTATATGTGTACATACATCTATGAGAGTGAGAGTGTTTGAGTGTGAGGACTTGCACCCGAGCATGATGCATGTCTTTTCCTATAGTGATTAAAACCTGTGAGTTTTCTTATAAAATTGCCTTTTCTGGTTTTGGTTTGGGTTTGTGTATGTTGTATCTTTTTTTTTTTTTTTTTAAATTGTGGACACATATTGAGCTACATACTGCCACTGAATTCATATCTACACAGCAGCACATAACTGAAAGTAGACTGCAGCTCCCAAACTGTCTCATCTATTTAATACACAGTATGAAATGACAGATTATTTTTCAAAGGAGAACAAGATAGATGCCAGCATGAAACATTGTTTATAAAAGCATCACCACTACAGCTGTCCCCAAGCAATAAAGCTGTTTATTCCAACCTCCTACCGCATATAAACTCAAGTCCTCAGCACTGAAAAACAACTTCAAATCCGTTCATGACTCCAAGACAAATAATAATCTCTTTCCAAAATATAAAATCAATATGTCCATGAACGTCCACTTTGCATAGAAGCACACAAGACTTCTAAATTCCAGGTTAATATTTTCTTAAAACTAATACAAACTCTGGTTTGAAATTTGATACTGTCATTCGAAATTCGATTCTGTCTCCATTACTGATGCATTTAGTATAAAGATAAGCCTTTCTCTTTAAGTCTTCTTCTCTCTGTTTCTCTGGTTATACACACAAATTTAGAGAATATTTAATAAATATGTGTATTAGTATTTCCATATCTAAGCTTTACACAGAAGAATACAGAGATTCCTCTGAATTCAGAAGACATGACAACTCTTCTAGGGACTGGGAATAAGTGTCTACATAAAAATCAGAAATAGATCAAGTTAGAACCTAAAAATCAAATGGCTTTTAAATACAGAAATGAAGTATAGATTTAGAAATCTGGGTCTGAAGCCAGTTAGGTTCAAAGTCAGTTTTAAACCTAGAAAAGGCCTGTGCTTCTGATTCTCACTACAGAAAAATGTGGTAACAGTTTTAACCTCAAAAAGCAGAAATTATAAATACAGAAATAGAAAACCTACACGCCCATCATAAGAGCTAGTTTGACCCTCCCATGCCTCTTTCTAAGCATTCTAACACATAATACAAAAACAGGTCCAGCAAGTCTCCCAGATCGAGATGTTACTGGGGGAACTGGGCACCTCAATACCCACCAGACCCTCAGCCACTGGACGGAGCTCAGTGGGGTCCAGCCTGGACGTGACCCAGCTGAGCTCACACATGCCTCGACACAATGCAGATCTAGAGTCCAGTACCACACAATCAGAGTTTGGGTATTTTTGCATATGTACTCACATTGTAAATACCTAAATACAGGTTTCTCTTTTATGGGCTTACTATGCACAGTATATTTTCTAATATAATAATAATAATAAATACAGTACAGGGAGAACACTGAAAAAAAGCCAACAGAATAATCACTTGTGGTCATGTACAGATCAGTTATACTCAAGATTATGACACTCTTTTGGGAACTCAAAGGCTATTGCAAATTATGTAACAATTTTGACTGCATTATATATATAAAAATACCTCAAAGATGTGATTAGTCAAAGAAGGCAGGGGAGGAAGAAAACTATTATTACAGCTGTGTTTAGTAATGGCTCCAAGGTGTCACAGTGCTCTTCTGGCAGCCAGACAGGGCATTTGGCTAGCTCAGAGCTAGATGCAGCCACTGCCCTTACTGAGATGTAACTGCCCCTCTTCCTGCTGCATGGACAGTTAAGCCAGCACTTTATAGCTTACACTTCATTTGAGCATTGGAGTTTCTGAGCTGAAGGAGTTAACATCTTGCCAATACACAGAAATAAAGGAAGCAGTCAATAACTAATCACTTGTAGCACTAGCAGTCAAGAGAAAATATTCTAGGGCCAAATCAAGCAATCAAGCTTTTCACCTTCTTCATAGTACAAAACCAAGAAGAACCAATTGCTGTAGCACTTGGGGTGTTGACAACCCCATCAGGTGGAAGCCAGTGTCATCACACGGCCAAGAACCCATCTTGAGTAGTAAAAAAAAAAAAATGAATTTGCAAGTGGATATGGGACTAGGGAGACTTTGAACTCTTGCAGGGGCTCCTTGAGGTCTTCTGATCAGCTCTTTGACTAACATAAACCTTTACCCAATCCTCTGCCAATGCACTGGTCACTGCTGCTACCTGCCCACAGTTATAGCTATGGCCTAGGAGCTAATACTGGGGTGCCAAGCCATGCCTTTCTCAGCCATGTCCTATAGCTCTCCATGCAGAAACAAGCAAACCACATGATCCATGGCCTTGTTCACTAGCTGGCAACATTTTTTTCCTTCCCAGGATCAGACTCATAGTAGTCCTGCCTGGTTTCACAAACCCTGGATAGCCAACTGGCTACACGCACACACCTCCAGCCTTTCAATCCACTGAAGACCGCCAAAAAAGAAATGAGCCTCTGCATTAGGCCTACAGCTTTGAACATATGCAAATCTGTGTCTTTGTGATACAAATTCTTTCTATGGAATATGACAAGCTTCAAAAAACATTTATCATTTATATGCTGTCATGGTTCTATGGTCATTAAGGTTGTTATCACAAGAGACAAATTATAATATGCATGTACTCAGAAAGGGAGGAAAACAATGAGACTATCTTGACATTGTACAGAGTAATGGGCAACCAGTTAAAAATTATTCCTCTAACTGAAGCTTAGCTAACCCTTTTTCCAAATCTTAAAGCACGACTCTTTGCTAAGGACAATAATTTTTACTGCAGTTTCACCCTTTATATGGAAGGAGTTTGAGATAAGAAGACCCTCCAATGCCTAAGACACCCCATCTCTGGGCCATGAAACACAGAAGGTGCAGACCTTTCCACTGCAGTTACAGTCCTAGTAACACCTAGAAACAAAAGTGAAAATACACCCGTCAGACAAGGAGAAACACTAAAGAGGTACAAAAGGGAAAATAAAAATAATTATATACAGTAGCTATAATACTATGAAATATTCAGAACGAAACAAAACAAATGAGCTGTATTTCTGCCTTCTATTCTTATGTTAAAGCATAAAATAGAAGCAGGGTTTTTACTGTTAAAAGAAAAATTTGAAAACATGGAAGATCTGGAGTATGAGAATCCACAGGAAATTTGCGGTTTAAATTCACCAATCTACCTCTGAAGCTCTGATTTTTTTTTTTCAACTGACAGTGCTGAAATGCACTAATTTATAGCAAACAAATGTTTTAAGAGTGTATATTCAATCATATTAAAAGCAGGCCTTATTTTGTTGAAAATACAAGCTGAAGGCAGGTACTCTACAGCTGGAGATTTAAGAACATATGCTGCTCGCACGTCTGATCTCATTGAAAAAGGAACCAGAGAAACTGTGCCAGATTACTATGGACAGATGTCATGAATAAGAATAACTTACAGGAAGTGTTCCATACAGCACATTTCTGCTCAAGAAGACAGCAGTAGCAACCTACTTCTCTTCCTATTTCAGAATACATCTGAGTTGCTTTTATCTGTATTTTTTGCTATAAGTTAGAAAGCTACTGGGATTTTAAGAATCAGACCTGTTCTTTAGTAATAACCATGAAATTTTCCTCCATCTCCTACCTTGCTTTCATGCACTGACAAATACAGATATACACCGAATACATATCTATATTAATATACATATTTACATATAGTTGTAATTGAACTAATCTCATTGTATTTACAAAACTGATTAACCAATGTATACTTAAGCAGGGCCACTGCCGGATTTCCCTCTCCTGCAGCTCTCACACCCCTTCCCAGCACACAGCACAGCCGGGTGCTCTCAATTTTCTGCAAAACAGGCCTCTCCAGCAGAGCAAGGAATATACTATTTCAGTTTAAGGTGTCTTGATTGCTGCCACTTCCAGTATTTGACTAATAAAACTAAAATGACCACCCAAGAGAAGCTTTCTGTGGACTTAAACTTAAGGAAATGGTGAAATGTTTAACTCTTTCATGCATTCCCGTTTCACATCTCCCTGGTATGAAACAGCATGAGTCCAGGTTTGATCAGGGCCTGAGCAAGTCTTGAGGTGAACCAAGGGAAAAAAGATTTCTCAACTGAAAGTGACATTACCATACATATGAATAAATTTCAGAGGAAATAGGATTTTTCAACTATTCCTCAAAGCTTGGTTTCTGTGGGGGAAAAGAAAGTGCTGTGAAAGGTAAGGTGAAGAACAAAACTCAACTTTTTCTTAAGATATTTCAGAATTAAATTAAAGATTGCAATTTTTTTTCCTAGTACGTGACAATCTGTAGGAGATAATTAATTAAATAATTGTTCAAAAGAGTAAAAAATACAATCCTTGACCTTCTTATTGTATTCTGAAACTTTATTTGGATTTTTGGCTTCATAGCAGTGAAATGATTCTTTGGTACAAACAGTTTCACATAACCTACTTCGTGGGCTTGAGAAATACCAAAGCTTTCTGAAAAGTACACAGATCATTTTCCTGTGGACAACCGGAAGGCTCTGGAACTAACTGGGAACAATCCTTGGGCAGATACAGCTGACTGGCATATACAACCAGAATACTTTAAAGGACTCAGAAAACAGAATTAATCTTTTCCATTTCTCTGATGTATCACTCTAATTTAGTAGAGCCTTAGTAAAGCACAACAGATAGAAGCAAAAGCAATTACTTCCAGGAATTTCAACAGGCTTCATGCATTCCTCCATTTTAAGGCACTAAACCCCAGACAAGTTTACAGGACTATTTCTCTAACAACTACTCGAACACAACTAACACTGTGCCCTTATTAGTCCCTGCCACAGCAGCTTATGATGATTCCTAGAAACAAGCTCTCTTGCAGTTTCATCTGCAGAATGGACTCTGATGCTGCAGAATCACAGTTTGCACTGTAATTCTGCTCAAGGGAAATGAGGTGTGGTCCACAGAAAAATAACTGCACTTCTTTAGCACACTGTCATTCCTGAAAGTGCAGTTCCAGTGAATGCTCATGTATGTTAGAAGCTGACAAAGATCATCCTGGAAATTTTTGTCACCTTGTATTGAAAAGGAAAAGATGAAGGAAGCTTTGAGACAAATCACTCAATCCAAGCCACAAAAGCCTTCATCCAACAACAAGGCTCTGGAGTCTGCAAGATGAATCCAGCGTTTACTACTGTCTCCTCTACAGAGCCATAAAGGCAGGTTAGACCAGGACTGTTATTACCCTGGTACCTGTAATGGGTTCTGCCCTAGGGGTTTCTTGGCACCGTCACTGCCATACCCTTGGTGCCAGATCCACTGCCTGCTACTTTTTACGCGTGTATGGGCAGGGTGCGCAGACCCCTCCAGCCCCTCCACAGCTCTGCCAAGCACACAGGAACCAGTCTGGAAGTTGCTAAATTAAATGATTATGCCAGATAGCAACCTCATCGCTTCAGCTCCTTCCTCACAGAAGTGAAAGGATTAACCAGTGAGAAACAAAAAGCCACAGAGGATACTGAAAAAGACATTAGAGTTTAAAACTCAAGAAAGAATGGAAGAATATCTCTGCAGCTACTCCATCCCCTGCCAGGCCTTTCCCTCCCTCTCTCTGGAGAGCTGTGCTGCACCCCACCCTCAATACGGGCTTTACTGCACACCCTGTTAAACAGGTTTCAGTCTAATTAATTATCCTGCTAATATGAAATCGCAAAAGGGTCCTGGTCTTCAAGGTACATGCAGATTGATTAACACACTTAAAGAATGAACCCTTTGTCTCTCTCTCTCTCTCGAAAACCACCACCACAAACAAAAACAAAAACCAGAAAACCTACTCAGAAGAAACATGATATTTGCAATTTCAGACTTCAACCAGTTACTTCAGGTAACAAATAAGCTTCCAGACTACCACTAGTGTCCAATTATTCACCTAACTGGTGAATTAACTGAACTAGCTAAGCTGTTTAAAGACCAAAATCAGCACAAAACGTAATACAAAACATCAAATATTAAAATATTCACCTAGCAAACATTTTATGAGATGATCACTATTAAGATTCCTAATCCAACTTCTTTTGCTGAGACAGCAGTTTCATTAACTGCCACAGTGAAAATCTAGTGATGCATGGGAATACGTCTCGAAAACACCAAACAAGCAGAACTGTCACAGGAGATGCCTTCAAGTTGAACTTTCCATTTCAGCACAGGCAGATACAGAGACCAAACTCAACCGCATTAACTAACTCTACATCTTTGGAGAGGAAAATAGTAACAGAACTACCACTATCATTAAATGTGCACAGGAAAATATACAAGGACCAAAGAGGTTTTCAAAAACCGTATAATTTTAAGTGAATCTGAAGCTAATTATAAGATACAAAAATGGTTAATAGATCACATCTTGGGTTTCTTTTTTAGTTTTTATACTCCGTGCTACTACTTAAGCTCCTGTTTAACTAAGAATGGGGTTGAATAAAGAATTATTGGAATATCCTAGGATTTAGCAATGTTGGACTTCGAATATCAGTAGGTGATCTGTGGGTGAAGGAGACTAGACCCAAGACATGAGACCAGCATTGGACTCTAAACCTTTACCTCCTTTAACAAGACACAGTGTAAGAAGCTTGAGCTTTGTCAAATGGCAAATTTCATTTTGAAGCACCTCTGTATAAAGCAGATTCTGTTTTTATGCCCTATTGTTGTAAAATACAAAATTTGTATATTTATAGTCAATGTTTTCATGTCACATTGTACAATGAAGAAAAATTAGGTAATAATCCTACATATGCAGTATCTTATATACATGGGCTTCCTGTTATATTTCCAGTCTCAATAGTAAAAATGCATTTTCATTATACATTTGAAGACACTTTTTGGAAAATTTCAGATACATACAAATACATAAAGTGACTGCTAGGTAATTTGAATTTCAGACCTTTAAACCTCTATGACTTCCAGCTTGTTAATTAAAAAAGCCAAGTTAGAATTCATCTCAAAAAATCCCAAGATCAAAAGCAGTATAAATGTACACTAAATAAATATAAAACTGTCTTAAAATTTATAATTAATATATTTTACAATGTTAAGAATAACAAGCATTTCAAAGTGCAATGCCAAAACTGACCCACATTTGGTTATTCTGTAGCCACATTATTAGCTTTCAACTGCAAAATGTTTATCAAAATAATACTCTCTAATTAATATAACCCTGTTGGTATCAGTTGTGAAGAACAGCAGCACTCCACATACTATAAAAATGTGTTTATGACTCAAAAATGAAACAATCTGCAGCTGTCCATTTCAGTCTTAATGCAGTTTTTTTGGAAGCAGAAGGAATCCCATCCAAATTTAGTCAGCATACTGTTGGTGCTTGGATCATGCTTAGAGAGCCTGTATCACATCAGAACACACTTCCTTGTAATAGCTTGGAGTAGGATAAAGATTAGATTGATAAAGTAATATATATATACACATATATATTACCTGTTCTTGCCTCTCCAGCCACTTGTCCACCATGGGATGACTGGCACTTAACGATGAACGAGCACTGTCTCTCTGAAACTGGTTAGACCAGCTACTAGTATCTCGTGGTAGGCTTCTGTAGTTTTCATCTTTCTAGTTTAAAAGAAACAAAAAAGTGTCTTATAAAAAACAACCAGTCCTTGCACATTGACAATGCAGCTGGTTACTAAACGAATACAAAAGAAAGGAGAAGTCAGGTCCAGCCGGACCCAAGGAGAACACGATTGCCCAGCCATTCCACTGCAAGACCTCCCCCTCCTTAACACCAGTGAAGCCCAAACAAAGTCTTTGGTGGGTTTGGAGCTCCTGCACCCACCTGTGCTTTGCTACTCCTCTTTTCCACCCTCAAACCTCTAGTGCACAGACTTCCCAAGTACATACTCAGCAAGGCTTTCATAGCATCATGCTCCTTAGTTTCGTTCTCGCCAAAAGCAAATTTACCATACAACAGCCCGTTCAGTGACAGCTATGGCCACTATAGAATTTTCCCAAGTCTCTGTATGTAATCAATTTCACATTCAAAGCTGTCTCACTGCTCCAGATACCATCCTTTAGACCAGAATAGCATGCTGTAGAGTTCAAAACTTGAATTTATTATTCCACATAACAATGCTTTGCTTGGTTTGCCTGAAGGTATCAAATACAGTCACATTTGTAAAACAGCAGCAGATGGAGATTGTGCTGACAGAGACACATTTATCCCATTGAGACTGATAATTTTTTTTTAATTGATTAGTTTGTCCTCACATCTTTCCCATAAGCTGTACAAATTCTTCAGCTTCTAAAGATGATTAGTCCTTACCCAGTCTGATCACTAAAAGCCAATGAAAACACATAGGCAGATCCTTAATGATGGGAGTTACCCTTAGCCCAAAGTCAATTAATTACTGATAACTTATGTAGGTTAGTTCCCTCCAAGTGAAATAATACATGGAACTTAAATTCTGCTTAGCTTTTCAAAAGAGGATTATAAATATACTGTAAGTATCCTTCCTTCAGGAGCGGAGTATTTTTTCCAGTCAATGTTTGTCTACCCTCATGCCAAATCAGATAATTTAGAGAGTTATCCATTTTTCTTATAGTCATTTATTAGCAAATAAAATAGGATTGTGGTCCTACATATTTTGCAACACTACTGTTTTTAGGAATCTAAAAAATCTCTAAAAAAATAAACAAACATCAGTGCACATTTGCAGCTAAAAAACCTTTTTTTATTATTTATAGCACACTGCAAATTTTTGACCCTTTCTTAAATCAATACTTCATTCCATCAGCATCAATATTTCCTTTCCCTATTTACTGAATCGCTATTTTTTTGGCCTGGCACAGTATTAGTCCAATATTCTAAAATACGGACTGTAGTATCAATTCCCTCACAATTGTCCTTCACCACATTATTTCCTGTAAATGTATGAGAGGTTTAGCTAGGAAAACCAGGTCTCATTATAACTGTGATATGTAGCAGTTTTCAAAAGCTTCTTCTGCAAGAGCAGTCTTTTCCCAGACATATCAAACTTAAGCTTTCTTAATTTATGACAACTTATTTTCTTGAAAGACTTTGTAGTAAAAAATAAGTCTTCTATTTCAAGACATTAAAGATTGAATTCAACCAGTACAAGATAACATTGTAAAAACATGTCTGCACAAGTAACAAGCCGAACAAATCACCACCGTAAATTAGATTAGCCTGCCACAAATAAGAGCTTTGCATCTTTCAGCTACTAAAAAAAAATGTCCAGTTTACCAGTGTGGTTAACCACACAGCAAACTAGAAACTTGCTCAGTCTCTTGCTTAGAAAGGGACAGTGGAAGTCAGTTGCTGTTTTGTACAACTCTCCCCTAGCAGAGCCATAAAAGCCAGGGAACAATGTGTACAAATTGATTTTCTCCTGTTGCTTCTCTCATTCAATTCTTCTCTGCTAGTAACAGAGGTGGCACAGTTCCTATAAGCCAAAACAACAATTTCTCTTGTTCAAAGTGGTGGAAAGGTATAACAACAAAATCAAATAACGAAAGATCATTTTATGCACAAAATCCCCCATACAATTGGTACATGAGTTATTGTCATCTAACAATAACTCGCTATCTGACAGACCATCACCTAGTCTGAATGAACAGAAATATCCTCCTATGTAACGAGGTGTTTTCTGTATTTCTATACTTCACAGATAATTCCATTTTTTATTGATACATGTTTACAATCTTCAATATAAAATTTTTTAAAAGACATTTTTATCTATGCTACACAAAAATACCTGTCCACACAGCATCCATTACCCATGCACAGGAGTTTTTTTCAAGAACAAGAGAGAAGGAAAAAAAGTTCATCAAGGGATGTGTTTTTCTACAATCTTTCAAACCCTAACTCCCTGATCTGAATCACGCAGGACAGTCTTACTGCTTAGAGTTTATATTGGAACTTCATACTGTAAAAAGTCTTAAACGCCACAGCAGACCATGTAAGTGAAATTATCTAAGATGAAAGAGTTAAATTAGGCCTTTGATTAGTGCATCTATACTAACATCAAGAATTGTGGAAGGATTTTAGTCCTAGTACTGCTGAATAGAAGAGCATATTCATACCATCTACTGACATTTTTCTGCCATAGCCCACTTCTGTAGAAGATTGCCTTTCCCCGGCTAAGAACTGTACCAGTTCATTTTAATACAGAAGGCATCAAAGTCACTCAGAAATTTTTCTGACAGCAGAAGTAAAAGCTGGAATGGTAGAGAGCTGTGGTTCCTGTAACTTCTTGTGTTTCTCAGTGCTGCTCAGAGGCTCAAAACAGTGCTGTTATCAGAGGGGAATAAAATACCTTACCAGTGTTGCAATCACACACAGTCATGTTGCTCTTGGCCAAACAGTGAAACATTAGAAAAACAACCAGCCGTAGACAAGTCCTCCAGTCCTTTCTTTGTCATTGCTTTATGGCAAACAGCTGTCCCTGTACCCCACAGGTGACAGCACTGGGGCAAGGACTAATCTAGACTAGGAGCAGAGACACCAGCACTTTGAACACTGCTGCCCACAGTCATTCTCCCAGACAGCTGCACAGCAAAACCCGAAGATGCTGCTGGCTCCCTGGAACCCCACCTATGCAGGGATCTCCATTACTGCTGCTGCCAGATCTAATTCAAAGATAGCAGAGATGATAAACTATAGAGGTGGAGGTGAAAAACACATCACTGCAACTTACACATTGGGATTTACTGAACCAGCTGCGAAGTTGTTTGCTATTTAAAGTATATATATATATGTACTGAGGGTTGCATTTTTTTTTGTAAAATATGCAGATGTTAACCCAGAAAGGTTTACTTCTATTTAGCATGATCTAGCATTAGCACACACACTTCCAAGATCCGCCTGGAAAAGGTGTGTGTCACTTTTAACTTCAATACCATAAAGCAAAAGATTTCATGGTATAGAAGCCATCAGGGTCATGCAGGGAATTCTCATTTCTTATGGAGCTGCAGCTGTAAACCCTCCCGGGACCGGCACTGACATGCATCATCAGTTACAATAAAATGCTTTAATTTTATTTTTTTTTTTAAAGTTTCTTTCCCAAACATCTTTGGGGACCGTGGGCCACACCACCTTTATCATGTTTGAAATGGAAATTGATCAATACAATGCTAAAACTGCCAAGTCACAATGTTACCACTACACTTAACAGCAGCATTTTGCAGTGGTATTAATCAGGACACATAATCTAACACCTGAAAATTCAGTTCAGCATGGTATCCCTGGTGGGCTTTGCTGGATTGTTGGGCAAAAGGGAACAGGAAAAAAGAAGTACTTTTGCTATACTTTTAATTTCAGATGATTTGCAACAACTAACAAGGTCCTCATCAAAGAGTTGGCAGCTTGTAGATGAAATGATGCATTAGCATGATCTGTGTACTTCAATTACCAGCTGTCAGTGCATAAACTCACTCGTGACTTTAACCTGCAGTTGTACCCCTACAGTTTCCCACCATCACTAACCCAAACAGGACATCCTCCACATGGTACGGTGACAGTTCCACATCTGTTATCTCATTTGCCACTAGGCCACTTTCCAAACAGTGAAGGAGTTGTGTTCTTCCCTTTGCTTTGACCTCCTGCATGGCTAACGTAAAAGGTAGGAAATTTTGGTGTGTTTTTTTTTTTTTTTTTAATTCTAGATAGCAATATATCAGCAGTAAAACAGATTGAAGAGATCTTCAAACCAATTCTCTGGAAGGCAAGCCAAAAATGTAAACCAAGTTTTCACTTTAATTATTTCTACAGCAAACTGCACACCTCTTGTTTAGGATCTTCACTAAGAGACACCATTTTGGGCACTGACATTTCTTGCTATCCATTCCTTTTTTTCGTGCACACTGTGCAGTTTGGGAAAAGCTTCTTGCTTGCTTGGGTTTGATTCCTTGTGATGACCTCAGATTGAGGTAAGATTTGTCCATGTTGATGGAAGATAAGACTTTGTTTATTCTTTTGAGGTTATAATTTCATTTGACAGACTTTGGGCAAATTTGTGTCGACATGTCTATTCATTGTTGTTAAATCACTTTCTTCTTTCTTTTTATGCTTCACTACGTCCATATTAGACCCCGGACAATTTGGTGTCAAACGCAGACAGGATCCTAAAAGCTGTAATTAACAAACCACCCATAATAATTAATGTAAATACCAGTCTATCTGATGCAAGTATCTGTTTATAAACACAATTATACACACAAATACTTGATTTCCATGCTGTGTAAAGGTCTAGTAAACAGTTTCCTGCGATTTTTTTGTTTCGTGTTTTTTGTGTGTGGTTAACTGGAATTTAAATAAATAAATGAGGGGTAAGAGCAGATGGATCTCCTTCCCCCCCCCCCTCCCCCCAAGAAGACTGCACAAATAATGTCTATTTTACAGTGAAAATCCATTACATATGGGAAATGAACGCAACAGATGTATTGAATGGACAGAAATTCACTTTTTTAAAAAAAAACCTAACACACTATTTCACATAGAGGTCAGATTTGGAACTGATCTTTCTATTCAGCAGCAGCTTTTTAACCAAATTTCAACAGTTTACCTCAAAACTAATTTTACCAGTCCCTGAGTAAATAGCTCTTTATAAACGTCCATATATCTCAAGATTCTGACACTACTGCTTAGATGATCTTCCTTCTCCTCTCAGTAGATTCATGTTATTTTATCATTCTACAGTTTAGTTTCAAAGCGTGCATTTTTTGAAGTGTATCAAAGCCCCAGAAGCTAGAGATACAGCCCAGCCATCTTATGCATATAAGAAGGAACCGGTTCTGGTCACCCAACATCAGGAATCTTTTATCTTAGGCCATTCTCCAATGAGTAGAGTAAAGGAGGACTCCCATATTAAAGAATTATCACAGCTTTCTGCCTCCTTGCAGCTCTGACCTGGAACATGGGTCATTTCCAGCAACTCGTAAAAACCATCATCTTAGGATGTAGAAGCTGCAAATCTAATAGTCTAATACAGAACTTGCATGCTTTATTTATTATGAAAATAGATGAGAAGAATTACAACTCTGTAGTCATTTTGGTGTTTTCAGAAAGACTTGTCTTCAGAAATGACCCTCTCTATAGCTCTGTGAATGGAATTAACGTTTTATGCATCAACAATAGCTCACTAGATGCCAACAAGGAGAAAGGCAATTGAAAAGCCAATATTCTGCTTAAGTTCTATCACCTTACTCTAAGAATTTTCCAGAGTTGTCCAATTCCAATTCATATATTCCATGTTATCCTTTGATTGACAAGCAAGGCCTGACCTTAAAAAAAAGCAATAATAAGGGGCCATGACGAACGTACAGTTTTCTGTGCATGTGGTGTTATATGTAGATATTTAGTGTCAAACAATATGGGCTAAATTAAGAGTAAACTAAAAAAACATGAGACTTTCTATCCAAATAATTCTGTTGATCTCTCCTGTTTACAACGGAAAAATCAAAAATGTCATGATCTCTGCACGCATACATGCAAAACCAGAAATTACCAAGCAGCATATATTGTAATTTCTCAGAATGAAGAACTGGAAAGAAGCTGCTTCTTCCATTCATTCTTTACTTATTAATCTCACAATAAAACCTCATAAAAGAAAGTGCAAAACAACCCAAATAACATACGGCAGTTGATACTCTGCTGCAGTGCAGTGGGTTAACCTTGGCTGGATGCCCGGTGCCCACCAGGCCCCTCTATCACTCCCCCTTCAGCAACATAAAGGGGGAGAATAAGATGAAAAACTCGTGGGTCAGGATAAAAGCAGTTTAATTAAAGCAAAGGCCAAGGCCATGCACAGAAACAAAAGGTAAACAAAGATGTTATTCTCTGCTTCCCCTCAGTAAGCGATGTCCAGCCACTTCCCGGGAAAGCAGAGCTTCAGTCTGTGCAGCAGCTGCTCCTGGAGACAAACACAGTAACAAATGCCCCCTCCTCCTCCCTGCCCTTGGCTGTTATGGCTGGGGTGGGGTCCCATGGGATGGTGGACCAGCCAATCCGGGTCAGCTGTCCTGGCTCCGCCCCCTCCCAAGCTGTGTTATAAACACCCTGCTGGCTGCCAGGGTGACACTCGGCACTGGGAGGGCTGCTGTGGGGATACTGACTCCATCTCAGCCAGACCTACTACATCTACAATTACAATTCAGAAGCTGGATTTTATTTCTGTAAGCTTCTTAACTAAAAAGGCATGGCTTTCCATAGTTTCATTTTAAAGAAAAATAAATTAACCAGTTAATTTAAAATGTCATGAAGCTACAGTTCAGATTCTTGTACACATTATACTAAGAAACCAGTTTCCCCTTCTACTATTTTTCAGTAAAGTGAAATACTCTTTTGCTGCACAGCTCTAAAGGCCTCTAAAGGGTTTCTATGTATATCCAGCTATATATGAATCTATATGGCTATCTGTTTAAATCCTATAATATAATTATGCACAATCCTGCCATTTTTATCAGATATTTTATTTTCTACCCAGATTTATACAATGCTTCATGTCAATACGGATTAAGAAGAAATGGCATTTGTAAAGCTGTTTGTTTATTTTTAATGTTGACATCCCTTCATTTGACTTCTTGGGAGTGACAAAAATGAAATTGCAGGAGGAGAAAAAAGCTGATAATAAAGTAATTTCAAAAGTATGCTCTGAAGATAGGATTTATCAAATAGAATATTAATCTTAAATGTATTTGGAGAGCTAAGGTAAACAGGAAACAATGGGCTACAGGAAACTGCACAAAGATCTTATATTTAGGTCTTGAGAGTAAGACTATCTTACAAATCTCCAGTACTATCCTTTTAGGCATTGGGTAGATGCTTTCAGGTGGCCATTACACTAAAAGGAAAATTTGAAAAGTGCAACTGGCTGTTTGTATGTTTAGAAAATTGCATCTGCAGTCACAACGGCAATGCCCCAAACCCATAAGGAGTGGCTTTGCCTTTGCACGCCGCCAGCCCTTACCCACACCACCGTCCTCCGTATTTAACAGCGTGGACAGGCGATTCTGCAACAGTCCCAGCAAAGCATCTGTCGCCTTGTCTGACCCGCAAATTCATTTCAGACCTTTCCCAGAATCCCTCGTCTGGTCTGTGGGAAAAGGCTCATCTAGGGACAAGACCAGTGGCTTGTAGCACTGTGGTTTTATTTTATCTGAGTTTATAGCAGCACCATCACCTTAGGCTCCTTGCAGTCTCACAGGCATCCTCTTGATTCAGTTTGCTTGTCTATTAATTCACGAGACCTTCTCACACTAAACAGTTTCCCATAATTTTCCACCTTACATTTTAGCTTTCTTCCAAAGTTCTTCTACTTCTTGTGCTCAGCAGTCAATGCTCTTAAGTTAGACATCTGTATACAGGAGCTGAAGAGCTCGTATAAAGAGACAGTAAAACTGTGTGGTAGTACAGAAAGGTCGTCCTCTTTCTGTCAGGCTGTGAAACAAAACCAGGCTGAGTGACTTTTGTTTCAGCCCCAAAATTTAGTCACCCAGACTAAGCCCAAAAGGTGACCAGGCACTCCTGGTTTTACATCCTGTATTTACAAGAGCTTAATTTCCCCACTAATTAAAGCTTACTATCTCCTCCCCAGCCATACTACTCCTTTGTACACGAGTTCCATGTTGGGTCTAAATTTTATTCTGAGAATGCTTTGCCTGGTTGTCTTCTTGTGTGATTAGTATTCATTACAACATGACCTAGGTTCATTTAAAAATACAATGAATACAGCAAAAAAGGCTGAAATAATCGCTGTTTAAACCACACAGACTCATGTCAGAACACTGTAGGGAAGCACAGCCTGCAACCTGGAATGAACTTTAAATTTCTTTTTCTTGCTAGCTACACATTCAGCCAAAATCCAGACCTGATTTGCACCAACACACAACCTTGATAATACGAAAACAAGACAAGACAAATATATGAATCTGCAGAAACTCTTGAATCACAAGTGTACACTGTAAATGCACAATTGTGGATTACAAGTAATACATGAAAGCAGGTCAAAACACAGATCCAACTATTGCCAATGAAAACATATGTGTGTTTCTAAAAAAAAAAAAAAAATAAAATCACTAAACCCGAACATCCAACTTTTTTTTTTCAATTTATTCAGTCTTTTATCAAGCTACATTTTCAGGCCCAGACCTTTGCATCCTCAAACCCAGGGAGAGCTGCAAGAACATAAAAAAATAAAAGAAATGGAGATGAACATTTAAACATGGGAATTTGCAAAGTACACTTTCACTTAGATAAATGGCAGATGAAAAGTCATCCATTCATTACAACTTCATCCTATACCACATGCTTGAGAGCTTTCACTGCCTCTCAGAGAGAGGTGCTGTACACCGCATCTACTGAAGTGAAAAGACAAACAACCTGTGCATGTTCCACCATTCCTTCATCACTAGTAAGTGACTTGCTCACCAGACCCTCCTTGGCACTCCCAGCTTGTGATGCAGCACCGTGTCCCCTCACCTATGGACCAGACACTGCTCACCCATCACACAGAACGAGAGACAGGACAGCACAGCACTTGGAGAAAAATACACATTCTTCCAATGCTACTGATGAAGAACAAAGATTGAGACTGATCACCAGACTTGCTCAGCCTGAGAGCAGAATTGGAAAACAACTCACCAGTTCTCAAATCTTTCTAGTATCTTGCACGAATAATCAGTCTCTTTTGGGGGTCAGAGAGGAAATTTGATAGACAGGCTTCTGCAAATGGATGACTCAGAGCAAAAAGAGGTAAAACAACAAAAGAGATGGAGAAAGTCACACCTTCCCTGTGGATTTATTGTTTTTGCTGTTGGCATTTTCCCTGCTTCTTTACACATCTGGTCATGACTGACTTTTGGATCCAAACAGTTGAATCCTGTCTGTGGACACAGTACTCTACAAACAGAAAAGCGCAGCATCGAGTGATGCACAATGGCTGTTACCTCTCCATGCATCAAGAAAGGATTCTTCATTTTATGTCTCTCATTCCCAACCTGATGGTGATGCTGAGAAATACTGTATTTGTTTTCACATTTTGAAAGTCCGGAATGTTGAGTTCTTTCATAGAGATTTTAATTTTTATAGCACTAATATATCACTAGCTGCTCTGTTAAAGAAAGTCAGGATGTTCTTCGTGGTATCCACTGAAAGGACAAGAGGCAACAGGCATAGAAAGAAATAAAAGTAATTCTACTGAAACGTAAGAAACAACTTTCTTACTATAAGGGTGATCAAATACCGGAGGACATTGCCCAGAGTGCAGCCTCCACCCTTGGAGATACATATACTCAAAACCCAACTAAACACAGACCTGAGTAACTTGCTCTAGTTTACTCTGCTTTGACCAGAAAGGTTGGACTAGATGATCTCCAGAGGTACTTTCCAACCTCAGCTCCTCCATGATTCTGTGAGTCATGAATTTTACATGTAACCCAGGACAAAAATAACATATACTACGTTTATTTTATTTTGTACTCTGTTTGGGTACAAATCCTCGAAACAATTTCATCATCACATGATGAGCTGCCAGCATCGATTTTCTGTCACAAAGAAAGAAAACTGATGCAGGTAACTTTTGTTTTTTGAACTTCCATTAATCTCTCTCCTATAACAACATTTTCTGCATTAAAACACTATTTCATCATCTGTGGATAACTCACTCTCATTCTCTTTTCCTCTGGGTCTATGCGAAATCTCATTTGAAATGACAAAAAAGGTGAATGTCTCCAAAAAGAGAAAAGCCCCGCTCAGATAAACCTGGGTGAAGAAATATTAATGGCTATTGAATACTTCAGAACTTCTGCTTAAAACATTGCATTTTTAATTTTGAAAGCAGAAAACTGCATTCATTATGCAGGGGTTTAAAACTATTGTGACAGAGATGCAAGGTTCTTTGCATTTACTCTGTACTTCTTAGCCAATTCTGCTAGAGTTAAAATCTATCGAAATAGTGTCTTCGGTGACAATGATAAAGCAAACTTCACTAAGCTGTGTTTTAAAAAGACTCAAAGCTAAATGAAACTAATTTTCACTTTAAATCTGATTTTGACACTGACATACAATTATTGGTGAAGCTTTTCATATAATGCTTGCATGCTTTTCTCCTATCTAGACATATTTCATCAGAGAAATATTTTTTTTTATTCTGTTTACAAAGAGGACTAGAAAGCATTGCATCTTTCACACAAATAAAACCTACAACCTTACAACCTGAAAATCTGTACTCATCAGTCTCAACCCACAGGAACAGCAAAAATACCTGAAGGAAGAGATGGTGGGAAACAATGGTAAGGGATTTGACACTAGATGATACTTAGATCACTCCCATACAGTTTCAAATTCTTCCTCTGCATTTTACAGAGCTACAGAGCCCAGAAAGATTATTTTTTCATGTAGGAAGAAAGTACATCCTAAAAATAATTATTCCTACAAGGCATGGGTATTTTCAACCTCAAAATACATATATGGGCAAACCCATTTAAAAACAAACAAACAAACACAACTGGCTGCTGACCAATTGGCAAAGACAGAAAGAGAAAAAAAAAATTAAAAATTATGTGCCAAGTATACTCAGCTACCTGTTTCCTGTTGCTGATCCACCCTGCAGAGCACGTTGCATGCCATTTGCTTTGCTCCAGGTGGGTGAACCCAGGAGCGAGAGAGACAGAAGCCCACGCACAGTCATTTTTGTCTCTCATCACTCTCTCCTGAGCTCTCCCTCATACTGTACATTTTCACTTCTTTCTGACGTATCAATGTTTTTATCTCTGATGCAACAATATATGAATCAAATTCAGAAAAGTTGCGGTGGGAAATTTTTCATAGGCCAGTTAGCCACGGTATATCCCTGCATTAAGCAAGGCAGGTTAACTACTAGATAAGCTTTGTGTCTTTCAGCAAATTGGGATCAAAGCAGATACCTAATTTGTAATGATATGCAATTCCTCACCACAAATAGAGATACAAATTTAAAAAAAAAATCACAGTGGAAATATATGGGATAATTAATTCACCATTGTTATCAGATGCAACATTATCTGGTTGTTGCATTCATACTGTTCCAATACAGTAACACAAACATCTAAGGGAAAAGAAATGTGATTTTCATTAATGCAGCTCACACCTATTAAGGGCAGCTAGTTAAGCCAACAGGCTTTCGTAATGAATTATTAAGAATGTGATTCAAATTAACAGTTATTCAGAAAACAACAATATCAAAAAAAACATTTTATTGCAGTGGAAGAAAAGCACACATTATATGCTTCAGCTGCATACAATTTGTTGAGCTGTACAGTTCAAGACAATTCAAACAAAATTACAGCTTGCAAATCAGGTGCTACTACAGACCTTTGAGAAGATATTTTTACTAAGAGATTTCTTCTTGTTTCATTAGAATGGCTCAAAGAAGCACGAGACAGGATTAAGTCAAGCCATGAGTTAGTAGGTAACACATATGTCTTTCACACACAAAAAAAGTATCTGAAAGTTATTTTAATATTCAGTTTAAAAAAAATCCCGAGATGTTAATTTACCTGCCAGAGCTACTGATAATCATGACCCAATTTTGTGACTACTTGCACAGATGAGGAGATCTAATCATTTGGTTGAGACCACCCACGGGAAGGATACAGAAGGACGAGGTCAGGAATCACCTAGCTGAGTACAGTTACCAACACCACAATAACTTGTAAATAATCAATAATAATGATAATTCGTCAAATAAATAAGTGCTTTGGGACACAGAATGTCTGGTTTCAAGTTGCTCTTGCAGGTGAACAACACAGAAACCAGAAATTATCAAGATTCCAATTCTAAGGAAACAGGGAGTGTATTGTGATATCCTGACATTAAATACGATGTTTCTTTACAATGAGATTATATGAAAAATGGATGAGAGAGCGTGTCCAGCTTAATGCAAAGGTTTCATACCAAAAACATCTTACTTACTGTAGCAGAAATGCCTCTCAATACACATTCAAATCTTTGCAGGACATACTCAGGCCCCTCCAAACCAAACTCTGTCCCTCTCTGGTCTTTTTTCCCTAAGGACACAGAAGAGCCTCATCTTCTTTCTCATCTACCCTAATAACTACAGGTAGCACTACAGTTTCTTCCACAGGATCCTTCAAATATCCCAATTTTTTTCTTCTTCCCCAAGGCCCTTTTCCCTTTCTGTTTGCCCAGAACTACTGGCATATGTCCTGGCTCCTCACAGCCTTCAGTGCATAGCAGCACTCCCACCCCTTCATTTCATCTCAACTTGGGCATCTGCCCATTTTCCTGCTATTCCTAATTCTTCTTACCCAAAACGAAACAAATAAGGAGTCTTCTCTCACTTGCCCCCAAGAAATAAATCCCTTCTGCCAGATACATGCAGTTTCTCTCTTTTAATTCCTCCAAAAATTGGACAGGGTTTCTACCTGTCAATTATTTCTCTTTAGAGGTGACAGGCTGAAAGCAATGTCACTTCTTAGAGTCAGTAGGTGGATGAAGCTTTTGGCAACTCTCCCAGAAACCCTTTTCTTGTTTCTGCAAGATACTGCTGGGGCAAAGTTGCTAATCTACAACTGTGCTGCAAATCTCAGCCGAAGAACATATGTTCTTGTGCTGTCAAGAGAGAGAACTGCAGTGAAAACATTACGTAGTGCCAACCGCCCACAAAAGATATATGGGTGCTCAAGCCCAATGCACTGAGCAGAAAATTAAGATTGTTCTCATTGCTTTGCTTGAAATGTCTGTGTCATCTATAATCAACAAAACAGACTGGAACAAAGCACAGCCATCTCTTTTTGTTATCTGATAGCTGAAGTAAACAACCTAACATAAGAAAAGTGGCAAGAACTTGTTATGGCTCAAATAACCAAAATACGTTTGTAAAAATTCAGTCTTAGTACTTTGGTAAGTGACTGGTGAAAGAGACTTCAAAATGCACCTTTTAAAATAATACTGCAAATGAAATTGTTGCCACTTTTGGGAAAGGAAAGGAGAATTCTTAATATCCATTCCTAAGGGAAATAGGATTCACTGCAAAATCTTGACTCGATGAAGAAATCAAGATGCTGAAAAAACAATAAAACAGTCTAGCACAAATGAACTCAGGATGAATCATAATGTATGTTGCACAAGCAATTATTATTTAATTCTGGTTGTTTACTGCATCTTATCTATTAAAAATAGTCCATTCAGTGTTCTGCTCTATTCAAAGGATTGATGTATAGAGTGTGTAGAAAAGGTAAAATAAATTATCAGTATCTATTGTACTAACTAAACTACGTTGGTTCTTTCCAATCTTCTTGATTTAATGTCCTCTTGTGTCTTGCTTCCCATTATTACATGAGATCACATGCATTCCTTTCCAGTTTGGTCACCATGCTCCAGTAGACATAACATATTTTCACGAAAATCAAGAGTAAGTACATGCTGAACAACTAACGATGCAAGAAGACTAGTTCAAAAGGTTAGTTGCTGTTCAATTCTTTCCAATTTCTGCTAACTTCAGACATTCAAAGAAATCTGATTATGCTATGTATGGCCCTCCACATCTATGCTTGTGGAGTAATGAAATGCAGTCTCATTATGATTTTAGAAGAATTAACTGAAAATGTTAACACTTCAAATGGATTAGATTATAATTTTTTTCTCCACATCAGAACAGTATAAAAGATGTTTTTCAAAACAACATACACTTCTGTGCCACACCAGTACAAGTGACAGAAAATATACCATTACCTACCTGAAATCCCAATCAAGCGGAGACCTAACAATACCACATAAAACTGACACCTCTGTAAGAATGTGGACCTCAATGCCTGTGAGTACTGTGCTTTTATAGATGTTTCTGGAATAACCAAAAGCCCAATGAAGATAGTTCAGGTCATTAGCAACATGCAGACTACTTTATTTGGGGTGTGGGAGTCCTGGCTGCAGAGTCTTTGTTTGCATTTATACTACACAGAATTAATAATACAAAGAAAAAAATTAAATAGCAATAACAAGCTGTATATTTTCCAACGGGATTTTGTGCTATGCAGTCAGAACGGTAACCGAAAGTGCAACTTTCTTTAAAAAATTACTAATTTCTACTGGAAAATATACATATGTTCTTCCTTTTGAGTTTGTCTGCAAGTTACCGTCACAATTATGGGCAATGTCAGGGGCTGTACAGAAGGAAATATTTCTTCCAGTAATGCACTGAGAAGAGAGCTTCCTGCT
>NW_010127277.1:40253-45229 GCF_000699245.1 Pterocles gutturalis | reverse complement strand
CTGACTTCTCTACCTAATAATGCAATTCATGTAGAGATACTGAAATCATATTCAAAAAATGAAGGAAAAAATTCTCTTTCTACATTTTACTGTTTTAGTTTTAAGAATGTTATCAAGGAGAGACAGCATTCGCAATTTGTGTGTCGTATTACTTGAACAGTGCCTCAGAAAGCAAAAACTAGCAATACTGTGCTGCATTCAAAGAAAACATGTGCCAGCATTTAGGCCCTGCTTTGCAGAGTAATGAGTAATCATAGCTTCAGCTACAGTTAATGGCAAAAATCAAGTTTTTAGAGCCCCTGCTGTGGGCATCACCGAGAGTCTCCAAAGGGAAGAATACATATGCAACTCAAACACTCCTCTGCTGATGATGGGGTTTGGTGGACAAGGTCAGAAAACACAGGTTTAAACCAGGAGGTGGTGAGAGAAGAACAAAAAAAAAACAAAAAAAAAAAACCAAAAAAAATCAACATTCATGCACATTTCTCATTTACTGGATAAAGAAAGGGAAAGAAATATACCTTTCTTTCATGAGCACTGGGTACGCCAGGGGTGTTCTGCTTGAGAAAGCCTGCTGTTGTGGACCACCTTGTAGGGTTTTTCCGTGAAGGATCTTCCGAAGAAAAATTTGTGTCACTTACAGAGGTTGAGAGGCCAATCAGTGCAGGGTCACTACTACGTCGGACATGAAGAGGCATATCTGAAGAATAAAACAGAAAGTAAATAAACACTGACTAGATTTAAAATGTTTTTCACATAAGAAAAATATTTTTTCAAGTTCTGGATGGGTGGTTTTGACCAAATGTGGTTTCACAGAGTAATGAGTTACTGACCTCAGCATACTTCCTCAAGGACAAGGTCTGTTTCATCAGAACCGCAGCCTTGCCACTTGGCCGCATGAGGAGAAAATGAAGGCCAAACCAAACTCCTTGAACCTAGCACAGCTTGTTGGCTTTACAAGTACAAACACAGCATCCCAACTATGTGTTGGTTGCTGTGCAAAATAAATAAACAACATAAGCTTGAACAACTAAGAGGCTATGGCTTACAGGTATTTTAAAGAGCAAGTAGCCAAAGGCCTAAATTCAACAGCCTGGTGACAAAGTAAGGGGTGGACTAGGATTAGGACCACCCCACTGCCACGGCCAGAGCACAGGCACTGCCAGCACAACATGCTTGAAAGAGGCTGCACACCAGCCTCTCTGCAGCAAAAGGCAGCCTCCTCACCTTCCAAAATATACTCTCCATTCCTTTCTCAAAACTTATGGAAGTGACTGTTTTCTATTCTGCATTCTTCCTTTGCCTCTTCCTGACAGCTGAAACAAGATCTGTGCTGATTTACCCTGATTCCCTTAGCCTTCCAGCTGGCATGACTGACAGGAGAAAAATATTTCATTAGTAATAAACAGTGCAGCAGGTAGGTAGTCTCATTGGAAAGAGATACAGTTTTTTAATATATGTAGAGGTCAAATCTATTCTGGAAACTTTGATGGCACATTGGTTTCTCTTGAAATACAACTTAATTTTTTCCAATTTCATTTGTTATCCTATAACAAATATCCACACATCTATCGTCTCCTTGCCCAAACAGAAGTTTCATTGCCTGCATTTGTGACCTCTTAGCACTCTCCCACTCAGCATCAGAATGGAGGGGACGTGATTTATCAGTTGTATTTCTCTTTACTGCTGCACTGGGAACCTTGAATGCAAAGTGGAAAAGCAAAAGGTGAAAGCTGTGGCACGTAAGCAGCAGAGTCAGTGGGAAAGGCACACTGGGCAACAGCTGAGAATGAAAACCAGGACTATGTTTCAGTGCTTTGATGAAACAGTTCCTGAGGAAGCTGAAGGTGCATCTCTCACAATACTAGCAGGAAAACACAATGACAGGAGTTTGATAAGTGACCGGTCTTAAGTTTTACAATATCTACATGTTAATGCTATGTACAATAATATTAAATATAGAATATTATTTTGTGTGGCATTATAAAGACACTGGGAAATACAGTAACTCACGCCACACAAAGAAAATGTGTGAGGTTTGTTTGCTTGTTTCTTTGTTAATAACTAGGACTTGCACTGCTGAGATAGGCACAAGTGTTACACGACAAAACACCAAAACAGTCATTCTATGTCATGTCCATTCTGGTACACAAAAATAACAGATAACAAATTAACATCGTTCCCACAATCGTTGCACCATTTCTCTTTCCTTTGTAAATTCTTTTTTTTTTTTTTTTAGTATTTTCATAACAAAAATATTCACAAGAGTTAATTTCTAGCAAATAAAATGTTTTCTTTCATAAATATGTACATTTATACTTAAAAGAATATTGAAGGAAAGAACACTTTAATTACACTGAAAAGTATTTATGGTCTGAGTTACCTCTACTTTGAATTCAATTACTCAGAATATACTCGTAAACACATAATCCAGGGGTTTTCTTTGATTGCTTTGTCTTCAACTACTTCAAGTTTCCTGAAGCAGATGAAGGTAAAGCCTCTCATTTCCCCCTAGATGGCAAACATAATAAGAGTACTCTGTCAAATCGCGAGAGCTCTCTGTAACAAAGGTGGCACAGCTGCAGTCCCAGCCACCGCCCCATTAACCGCGGCGCCTGTGCTGGGGGCTTAGCCCTGAACGTACACTCTCATTTATTAGATTAGCCTGCGCAAGAAAGTGGCTCTGTAGGATGCAGTGCCACTTAAGAAAAATACCAATCTATATTTGTTCCAAGCAGCAGCCCATGCATATTATCCTGCTTGCCTTAGCTACCCACCCCACAAGAGAGAATTACAATTTTCAAACATGAGTTCACTTGCTCCTTATGCTTGTACATCTATATATAAGCACAGTGACAGCAAAATGTTCTTGTATTTTTACACTATTTCTTCAAATTACTTGACAAACAAAGGTTCAGCTGGGTGAACTTCAGTAAGAAGAGAAGCCGAATTGCGAACAAAGAAAGAAAGGAAGAAACCAGAACTCAAGTCAGCACTTCTGGAGGCAAGCAAGCGATTCTCACTGCCTTGCCTTTTGCTTTGTAGTGAAAACCTGACAGTTTGCACCATGCTACGTAGCAGAGACTTTTCACAATACAGAAAATTAATTATGCAATGGAATTCCCAAATATTAATATGCTCCAGATAAAATATTAACATGAGAAGTTACTCTACAAAATCTATTTGTTGATGAGCCACCTTTAATATGACCTGTTTCATTTTAGTAAGGCTGCCTATGGAGGTATTTTCAGACATTTATTGAACACTTCTCCAATTTTTTTTTTTTTTTTTTTAGAAAAAGGTATTCTGTCAACACAAAGATATAAGATCAGTTCCAGTCTCTTCTAACAAAAATGGTTCCCTACATAAGGAAAAGTGATTTGTATTACTAACCAAACTCCACAATAAAGTGAATTATAAAAGAATAATTTGAGTGAGTTGGATCTATGTACTTCCCAGTTAAAATAAAAATTTAAACACATGGTAATTTTTTTTTTATTGCTGGAATGGGACAAGCACACAGGGCTAGCTCTAGTGTATGTTGCTTGGCAATGGTCAATACCACTGCAGGTATTATTCCAAGAATTAAATCTTGTTCACACTATATTAACCACAAGCTGTAAATATAATCTTTTGCATTCCTCCCTCTAATTCTATTCTGAGAGATGAATCTAACTCAGTTTTGATACTGTCCATTAAAACAAAAACAAAAAAGAATATATTGAAAAGATTTTTCTATCAATATGTATTGGTGGTTACAATCTTCAAATCTATAAATTCAAGTAAACCAGAAGAGGATATACTTTGAAATATTAAAAGGAAAAATCAAAGGAAAGGAACTTAATAATTAAACCACAAGATGAAGTACGCATGGGACCGATGCAATGTCACTGATTCCAGGATGATGGCTGATATCGTTTGAAGTCTGTGGTTTCTTTGAAGAGTGGATAAAACAGCAATGAACTCTAATCACAAGGCTTCAAATTCTCTGTGGCACTAATGCACTGTAAATATTGATTTGCTTCTGCAGCTAAGGTGCCTTTTAAATAAGCACTTGAAACAGTAAATCTAATAATGAATTACAGGAAGTTTTAAAAGTCTAAGAATTAAGGAAAAATTAAATTAAAAATCATGAAACTTACCACTAACTCAGTTCCTGAGCCACATTCAAGGACTTGAAGCATTCAGCCACAAGTCTAACACTATAATTTCAGAAAGAATTATGCGTGACAGAGAATCCCATTAAGTTATGTATATATCCACAGTTCTGCTAGAAAATGGTTATTTGTAGGATAAATCCAAGCTGGATAACAAATGCTCACATTCATAATCATGAAATTCTGACTGTAAATCTCATTTTATTAAAAGCAACAGCAGTTTCACTATAAATTATAAGAACAGCCAATATACATTTTATAACCATCTTTAAATGTTAAGAACACAGAGTTGTACCTTCCCTTCCTGCCAGCAATTCCATTTTTATTTTAAAAGGGTCATCACCTTCTCTGATTTTCAAATATTCTCATGAGCAAAAGCATTTGAAGATCTGGCAAATTTCATCCATAAAGCTGAATACGTCGTCCTGCATGCAGGAATTCAGCGCAAAGGATGGTGGTCTCCCAGAGCAGAGCTACTATATACCTTCCCATACCAATTTCCTCCCTGATGTCAGCTTGGAGGGCATGACTAGAAAAATACATACATATATTTATATAACATAACTAAGACAATTTTACTCTGTGAAGATTTCAGCTGATGTTTCAGTTCCTCAGTGCCATTGGCAACTTGCACATTTTGGTGTGCAATGAATTTAAGGCACAGAAATGAAAAATGATCTTATGGTCATTTCTGGCCACCTCACACAGACCATCAGGCCCATGACTGATGACTACACCTGAACAGGACCATTTTTTTTCTCTCCAGAGTCTTCTCTGGGAAAATGACAATTCAGTAAAACCAAAAAACTCTGGGGAAAG
>NW_010127277.1:16416-40222 GCF_000699245.1 Pterocles gutturalis | reverse complement strand
AAGGAAGCTGCTCAGGTTAGACAGAGTTCCTGAAAGCGAGCCCATAGATATGTATGTATGCCAGGGTGTGTTGTATGCACGAGACACACATAGATTCTGCCTCAGGATCAAGAAACTGGTCTAGGGATGGGAGACAGAGACTCAACAGCTTTACTGCCTGTGTCACCCATCTAGCTCATCATACCACTCAAATCCTCGTCTGGAGTCTAAGAGAAAGGATGAATCAGAATTATCGTGGGGCTCAGGAAAGCAGGATTGCTTCTTTCAGCTTGAAGTATAACTATATATATGTCTATATTTAACTGAAATATCTCTTAAAAATATTTAGATTAGCCTCGAGTTACACACTCCAGCACAGCTCCTCGGGCTCTGGTTCCTATTTCAGTAGGTTCAGTTCAGCTCCTCATTCCACTCAGCTGGACCCAGCAAGAGCCAGACATCCCTTCTGACCTTCAAAAGCTCAAATCCCCAAATCGGTTCAACTTTCATTCTTGCAAATCTCTACAGACAAGATGATGGTAACTTCCAAAGACCTCTAAAGCTGTTGTAAACTGGACTACCACACAGGTTTTCAAAGCTTTTTCACTTCAGATAGAAGAAAAACAGTTGGAGACAAAAAAAAGCCAATTGGGAACTTATCCACAAACTGCATTAAACTCTAGCAGCAGCTCACATAAGCCAACACTTCTCTATGAGATTAACAAAACTGTGAAAATCAAATGTAGGCATCTTGAATTAGAAAAGTAAAAAATATTAAAAACATAAGCAGCTCCAAGAGGTGAAGAACTACTCCCCAGAAAACTGCATCATCTCTCCTGCAGAAGCAAACTCGGGTATGCTGTATGGAGAAGGCTGCTGGGAGTAGCACTGCAAAGCTACCACCAGCTGCAGATCTTTTCAGTAACATCCATCTGGACATGACAGTAAAGGAAGAAGATATATATACACCACCAACTCTCTTTTCATGGCCCAGAGCAGTATTTTTTTTTCTCCCCTACATCCCATCCCACTTTTAAGTAATGATTTTTCATAAAAGAATTTGCAGCACTTGCCAAAGTGCATACTCTTTACTTCGTCAAAATTTTCAGAATTTTTTTCTAAATTTGTATTATCCTCCTGTTACTAGTTATCTCTCCTTATCTTTTCCTCTCATGTGTCACAGACAATTATAGAATTTCTCCCCTAAATGGTGCTATGCAGCACATAACTTCATCTCTGCCTCTCTTAATTGCCTATTGCTGTTCATTTTTGTAAATACCATTCTGGTTGTAACTTGCTTAGAAGACAACCAGAATAGTGTATTTCTCTTATGAATTACCCTCAGTTCTGTCTTACATGCAGTATCCTCCCTGTCTTTTTTTGAACTTTGACATCCATACATAGTCAACAATAATCACATTTTGGTATTTTGTTGTCAACGGTATCAATCCAGAACATCCACAGACTTTTTCTATAGCCTCACTTCAGCATCTTTGTCTTGTAAATTAAAGTATATGTACAGTTTAGACCAATTTTCTTATACATTAGCTTCTATTTATTCAGGCTGAATTAGATTGTATTTTTCCAATATGCATACTACATCTCTAGTGGGTTATTTATCCTTCCTCCATTCATATTATTCTCCTTTCCCAGTTTATCAGCACCTGGAAATTTAATTAATATATTATTTTCAATACTGCTTCTCCCAGATTTAAAGATGTTTAAAAAAAACCCAAAACTAACAGGAATCCTCCTTACACCCTACTGGACAACAATCTCTAGACTAAGACTGCCTCCACCTTTTTAGATTTCTATGCTGGTTTTTAGTGAACTGTTTATGCTCACATTAACTTGTGATTTCCAAGATGTTTAAATTTCTATCAAATTCTTTAACATTTGTAAATATTGCATCATAATATGTGGGCATAGTTCACCTACAAATGACAACTTTCTAGTGTTCACAGCTCTCCCTTTCAGAATTACAAGAAAGCTTAAGTTGACATAGTTTAGGTAATTAGCATTTCTCTACTTGAAAATATGTTTATGCTTAAAAACGTCAGCTTCTAAAATGAGTTTCTCTACATTCAGAACTCTTGGTTAAATAACAAGGCTGCCGTTCCTCTTACAGAGAGAAAAAAAACATTAACTTCACACATTTCCAGATATTTACAACTACTTCATGTATACAAACCCAACTGTTTTCAGTTATTATTCTAGCTATTCATCTTCAAACAACAGCTTATGTACTTCCTCACAGACCTATTTCCATGGTTATTAAATATTGTTCTCTGCTTTTTTTATTTCTTTAGCTTTAAAATGGCACATTTATAAGCATTCGCACATTAAAATCATGACAAATCACAATTTTTCTGCTTTCCTCACACCACTGCCCCATGCAGTTGGAGATCTGGCAGGCAGCCATATCAGGAGCAGTGCAGAGGCCGTACCACAGCACTAAAAAAGCACAGCATGGTCTAGCAGATAGCAGATGAACGAGGCAGGTCATGGGACTCTTACACTCAGTGTGCAAAATCTGACAGATGTGCATAAGTCCCTAACTATTACATAAATTTAAGAGAAAATACACTTGGCTGTGTAAAACATGAACAAAAACCCACTGCATGCTAGCATACCTTTAAGTAATACAAGACACTATACTAACATGCCTACAATCAAAAACTACTCAGAAAAGTAAGAACATCTCTGGAAGAATGGACAGCAGTGAAAAGAATGCAACCAAGTCACTAGAAAAAGTCTTATTACAAAGCAAAAGAAAGAAGAAAAGTCCTTACCTTCTTAGTATCATTTTCAATTTATTTTGACAGATTTCCATTTTCCCAACCATGACTGCTCAATGTCTTTGAAATTCAAAAATAAGAAAACATCAACCCGCCACAGTCATATTTTAATAATGAGGTAATGTTAAATCCTTATCTTGAAAGGCCTTTAAAATAACAATCTTCCTTCTATTTCTCTAATATTCTTTCTTCATACTTTTGAATACTGAGATCCAGGAGGAAAAAGATGATTGTACCTTGAAACCCAATTTACTTAGACACTGTCTTTTAAAGCTAATTAGAGAAAGATCTTTAAAACTGAAATTAAAATTTAATTACCTACACCCTCTCCGTCTCCTTTCTGTGGGCTTTTTTTCTAAAATGCAAATATCTTTGCATGCAAAAAGAAAAGACAAAAATGTCAGATCTTACAAATGTTCTACTCGTCTCTGTCAAAAAATTATGTTTCAGTATGTTTTAATGAGCTGCAGTCTCCATTTTTTGGGTACATTATTCACAGATTTCCTTAAAACTTGCTGGATTACCTCTTTACCTATTCTTACACTATTGCTGGAAATCTAGGAAAAATGCACTTCTAGACCCCAGATGTTACAAATTTTTTGCAAAACAGCATCCCACTCACTACTTCTTCAAACACTGGTGTGACATCATCAACTTTGCTACTGCTGAAGTTTTTCTGCTTACATCAAACATCATGCCTTGCTAATAAGACTCTGATTGATATTTAGTTAAATTATAATGGAGATGCTGTATTTTGTACCTGCATTCACAAGTCATTTTGCAGTGCTGGCAAGGGTTTGCAGTGACAGAAGCAAATTCCTAGCTGCCTTGAGTTGATAAGGCTTCACCTCTCTGAGACACAGGAACGAAGTTGGCAGATATTTACCTTACCACAACTTTGAAAAATCCCCTAAAAATGTATCGTACAATTACTCCTATTAGTGAACATAAAGATGTGATGCGAAAACTATATTATTTCTGGTCTAAATGCTTTGGGGAGGCTCAGAAAAGCTTACTCAGAGGAAGAAGTTCACAACTTTTTCCTGGACTGAAGGGAAGAAATACAGATACAACAGGATTTAGATTGTAACTGGAAGAGCTCAATTGGAAAGAACCAGGAATGATATAATGTGTATAATACACAATATGGCTCTTTCATCAGTGAGTTTCAGATGGAGGAAACCTGCTGTGGCTGCCAATGTCATGACCCCCTTCTTGTCCCCAGGCCACCACTGTGCCTCTCTATGAGGCAAAGGGGTAGGTAGAAGTGCCACTACCCTGCAGTACCAGATATTATGGGGTTCAGAACTACTTGTCAGTCTATATGCATTCCTGACTTATACTACAGTCAACTTTATATCAACATCTGTTGCCGACACAGCCTCGTGCATCACTACATCATCTCGTATGTGAGGTGGGAATTTCTGTGTGGATCATATCCATATAACAAAGAGTTAAACATGCTTAACTGCAATTCAGCAGGTACCTGTGCAATTAGCATGGGACTTGTTGTTACACAAGTCCTTACAAAGCTGGTACAGGAATCCCTCTCCTCCCCTACTCTCCATCAGAACCTAATGCCGCATCCACTGGCTCATGAATTACGGCACTAATCGTCTTTTCAAAAAGTTAATGGCCTGCACTGCCCCCGAGGGCTGTGGAGCCTCCAAGCTGCCCCTCAGCATCATCACCTGGCAAAGGAAACCCTGTCCACCAGCCATTTCCTGGGCAAACAGCAACGAAATGAAAACATATGGCATTTCTACTGGGGTTTAGAAGGGTAAAAAAACCAATCAAACTTATGGATTAGTAAAGACATCACAGTGGGGCCATCACCAAATAGTCCACCGTTTAGACAGGGTATGGTAAATAATAGGCACCAGTGGGATGCTACTGGTATCTTAACTATGTGAACAAGTTATGTGTGATGGTTGTTTACCTCATTTACATCGGAAACAGTGAGGGAAGAGGTATTTCTTTGACAGTCATCAGATGAATACTCCATCTTTGAAAGCGTCTGGTTGTTAATCTGGTCCACCTCCACATTTCTGTGGAGTAGAACCTCCTCACCATGGAGTGGGCGCTGGGCACCTGGCCTCTCCTCCCCTCAGGTTGGGGTAAGCATGGCCAGCCCCAGCTTCGCTCCACTGTGGAGAAGTACAGGAATCATCAAAAAACCAGCTGGGGATATAAACATGATCACTTACATCCAGCTCAGAGGCCACTGTCAGGCTGGAGAAGGCAATGACTTGGAGATATTAGCACCAGAAGGTGGATCTGAACCTGCATTACCCAAAATCCACATAGCTTCATTACAGAGATTATTTAGACAGATTTTTAACTGAAGCATAGTAGTTATGACAATGAAGAAAACTTGGCTACAATCATTTAAAGGGTTTTTCTTTTTGGTCAGAAATTATCTGTGCATGCATTTTCATACCTATATGCACAAAATTTAAAGAAAAAAGAACATGTGGGAAGGAACAGTCTCTAGTGCACACTACCAAGTTTCCAATATGGCAACAAAAAAAAAAAATTACAACTAACATCTGTAATAAGATAGAGTGAACATAGTCCTAAACAACTATTAAAAATTTAAAAAACAGCTTCTGCAGTTTTAATGGCACTTGTTCTTGTTTCCATGACAGAAACATTTACTAGGATTATTAGAAAAATGTTGGTACATTCATGAAACACACTCTCATTTAAAGTGTTATCAAACCTCTGCAAGTTAACATTTTGCTGAGCTCATATCTGCTGCTGATGACCAAGAGTAGTAAAAGATCTCAAGCAGAACTAGGGAAAGGCCATGTCATGCCACCCCGTGTGCTCAGACAATTTTTAGCAGAAGGCTCTTCTGTACATAGGGACTAATACAGCTCAAAGGCAAAGCACAGAGCATAAAGATTTCAAGAACATTATTTTCTGTCATTCAGCTATAAGTATCAAGCTGGATCCCCAAAGGCAAATCAAGTATTTGCGTGTTTAAGTAATGAGATGAAATGCCACCAACCCTCCTCATCCACAGGGGATGCACGGCAACGGAGCTGCAATGCCCGCGACACGGGAGGGCAGACAGTGCAGCTCTCTACAAAAAGATGCGATGCTGTGCCTGACCTTTCACTGGGGGTAGGTCGGAGAATGGTCTGGGAAGCCGCGAAGTTTGGGTACTACACAAACCTAACAGAATCCAAACAAGTTCTTTCCAATTACGTGAGTGGAGAAGAAGCTCTAGCTATCAGCACAACATGCTGAAATCTTCTCATTAACTCTCAAGGTTAAAGATCACTTTCTGCAGAAAACTCCGGTGTTGCCAGTAGTCAAATAGGGAGTAGGCCAATTTAGACTACACTGGAAGTTGTTAGTTAAATTGTTTGGATAATGCCCGCAATGGGACAATAAAACAGAACATCTGCTGTTCTCCAAGGGATGACAGACCCACAGACATCTTTAATTCCTCTTCTTTACTAGAAACAGATTATAATAATAAACTATATTCCCTTCTTTTTTAAAATCATGCCTTATGAGCAGTAGGAGACAAGCTGCTGCTTGAAGCATGTGCAAAGTTGAGCGTTTCTGTCTTGTACTTTACGAAGTCCCTTACAACAGCAGGGAGCTTGAATTGTTCTCTTTTGGAAATGTAGAAAATTTTATGCACCCTGGAGAAACTTTGGCAACATCTTTTTTTTTTTCCCCTTCTTTTTTCCCCTCCTTTTTTTTTTTTTTTTCTCTCCTCCCTTTTACAACCCTGGAAACAGGCAATTACACTGCATGCTTAATTACAGACCACTCACTCCTTTTTTTTTTATTTCACATTGTCAAGGCTGAAGAGAGTCAAAAACTATTCCCAAAAGTTCAAAACCAAGAATAAGCAAATAGAAAGAGCTTCAGCCGAAGTTCAAAAAGAAATCTCACTACATGAAAGCCAGTCCATTAGTTTTTGGATCAATGACTTCAGGCTCGCCGTTGCCAATTTTCATTACAATTTCTGATTGGTTCTAGCCCAGAGATGAAGATCATTTTTCTTAGTGGAGAAACTGCTTTAGCCAGAACTAACAGAAGATATTTACTGAAATACTATGGTATATCCTCCATGCCAGAATTTGTCAGGTTCCCAGCAGCTAACTTTTCCAAGCTGTCTCCAAACCACAAGCCTCCGTTCCTTGTCTCACCCTAGAATGTGTTACAACAATTTCAAATATCTGCATGCAGAAACGGAACATGAGGTGGACAATTTTTATTTTACAAAAATTATTAATATTTTTAATTATGATGATCATTATTCATTTTATACCATTAAGGAACTTTCATTCTGTTTCATTCTTCAAAGGAGATTAATAAGGTATTTATTGTTCTGCAGTCCAAAATGTATTGATACACTCAAAAGGAAGGTATAGCCAGCATATATTATTCGGTCCTCTTCGATTAGCATGAATAGTTGGAGGCTCATGCTTGAAAGTCAGGAATCCCAACAGATACAAAGGAAAATCAATAGCCCAGGACAGGATATCCAGGAAAGGCCCTGCAAGTAGTCAGCTGGACAAGAGTAGTCTGCAAAATCCCTCAAACACATTGCATTTTCCACAGAGCAAAAGAAAAATGTTGTTGTAACTGATCTGGCAACTGAATGCCTCCTCCTGCACCTGAACCCAGATAAGTGCCTTGTGCTACTACTACACACACCTCACCCTCTCCACAGCCTCCCTGCAGAAAGATAAGTTGACAAAACCTCTACCAAGGACAGACAGAGAAACCAAAGGAACTACAGTCCCTCTAGTCCACATGAGGCCATGGCCAGGGCTGCCTGGACGTGGGCTGATGGACAGAGTGCTTACCTCCCCAAGTGCCTCACACCCAGACACAGCCCTGCAGCACCGTGGGCGATGACCACAGTCAATGAGAAAATATATCCAGGAGTAAAACAAAAACATGGAAGGGTGACTATCCAACCATCAACATGGAGATGCAAAGGAAGAGCTACGCTTTCTGGATGAAAGCACCCAGGCTGCACTTTGATGTTACAGTCAGGAGAAAAAAAGGACAACTCTAAGAGCACTACGGTGACCAGTCCTCAGCACGCACAGGCTTCCCCTACTCAGCCTGTAGCTGCATATCTGTAAGATGCTGCTGCTATGACCAAAATTAAAAATCACTGTAATAATATTTTTTAACCTAAGTCCTTCACAAAGGCTCTGTGAAATGCAGTTCAGATCTTTTCCACTCCTCAAAAGGAAGAAAGTTATCTTGCATAACCACTAAAAGAAAGCCACAGGAGAAGAGAGCCCTCTCCTGTACTGATTAAGTTACTTCTTCAACCCACCTGAAAGCAACGGATTTTAGGGAGCAAGTCTTAGTATCATCATTTTTATCTTACATTAGAATTTAGAAAGCTTTCTGGTATTAAGACCTCCCTAGCATATTGATTTTTCAATACATGCATCCTTACGAGGTTTGTACAGAGTGCCTGGACATTCACAGAATAAACATGGGGAAGATGTACAAATGACTGCGAGAAAAACATCCATAGGCTCTCACAGATCATCAACCTCTCTGCAGTGTGCATCAGGCAGTCCGTGTGCTTCTAGCAGGAAACCACCTCTGTTTTTTGAAGTGTTTAGTTCAAAATCTGAAAGTTACTGTAAAAATTGTTCACATATATTTTGCCAAACTACACTATTTTACATTACACATGGTGCTTCTGACTGAAAACTCCTTTACTGTTTATTAAAAGTAGCTATCTTGAATTTCATGTAAAATAAGAGAGCCGAGCTACAGCTTATTATTGTTCAGTTACCTATGTTGAAGTAATCTCTGAAGGCATTGTAACAACTCTATGAGAGTTAGTGAATTTATTATTTCATATGAGATGTCAAAAAATCTACCACATTAAATCGTATCTAAGATACTTACTCATCACTATAAATAAAAAGGTTATTTAAAACAGAGAACCCTCATGAAGATGTTTTCTAAGGTCACCCCAGAACAAAAGTAAATCTATATCCATACAGACACGCATTAGTTTTAGTTTGGATCTTGTCTGTACAGAAACTGAGACATTATCTTCCATATCATTCACATAAACACTAAAATATTTCTTAAATGTTTCTGAAACTAAATATCCTTCTGAGAACAAGTTCATTACTTTGGCTTTCTTCTCTGTAATTCATAAAACTATTTTAAAAGTTATTAATTTGTGACACAGTTCACTTTTGTGTCTCAGATGAGATTTGGATTTATGTCTTTTTAAAGGATGTTTAACAGCCTTATATTCAAAGTCCAAATTTAGGAGCAGAGAAAAACATGCATTGGTCACACAATACATATGCAAACTGCAAACCTCCACAGAAAGTTTAAAAAGGGAGCCAAGACTAAGCATATGTGGGAAATCAAATCTGAATACTAATAACAGAGGGTTGTTCCCACCTCTCCACAGCAGAATATTTCCAAGAGAGGGGCTCTGCTTCACCATGCAAAAGCCAGCAAGAGGAAAGGCCACTCATGGAGGAACTCTTAGATGCGGGTCTTACAAAACACATCACTGCTGGACAGGAGGGCAGGTTGGGCTGCTCCCCGATCCACATTCAGCATCAAGCACCCCTCACTCACCTCTGCCACCTCTTATCGATTCTTGAAATCTACGCATTGTTATACTTTTTATGAGATTTTTATGGCAATTCTATGTAGGACAGACTAAAATAAACCAAACAGGTATATTTGCTTTTTCTGAGGTTACCGAAACCTTTTGCATAAAGCAAGGTTGTTCACCCATTCCTCAGAAGCAATTGAGTTATCTCAGATACGAATAAAAGCACTGATCAAGAGTAGTCATTTTTGCTGTTTCCACATAGCTGGAGAGAAAAGCAGTTATACATCTCTGTGAGCTTTGCTGCTCTTCTTCATCATCAGCACCTCAGCAAAGCTGGGAAGCAGCTACACTGAGAGCAGCAGGAGCCAAACCCACCTAAGCCTGTGGTGGTTCAGATATCCACACTCCTCAGTCCTGGTTGGGATGGGGACAGCACTGGGACCAACACCAGGAGTCAGGGAGATACAGAGAGACGCTGCTGCTCAGCACATCTGTAACAAACAGGTAGGTACGGAACATACCCCACCAGGTCACTAAATCACACTGCCGCAGACAAGCCCCTCCGACAGCCCCTCCTCTCCACATCCCTTTCTAACCACAGGAGGTTAGCAACTATTTTCTCCTCCCACATTTTGTGCTTTAGGAAGTGCTGTCACACAGCCAGAGAGGACAGAAAGCCACCTTTTCAGTAAAATGTCACTTCACAACTCCATTCCTGAGGGGTTTTAACAATTTGGTTTCCTTTTTTCATTTTACAGTGGAGGAAAAAGGAAGACCTGGACATCACACTCTCTGAATTACATTCTTGTGGGACTCACTGGGAGATGACTAAAGAAATACAAGCCTAATCTAGTATTAAGTTCTTTAACAAAATATACTTTTTCAGACCTTGCTACCAAGAAAAAACAACCTCCCTGGACCCAAACGGGAGGACAAATGTCTTTGCATGAACAAAACGAACACAAAAAATTCTTAGATAAAAATTCACTCAGCAGCATGAGACTGAAAAAAATTTCCTACTGATTTACTATGTGGCAGTTTGCTTGTCTAGCCTTTCCAAACAGCGATCTAACATTAGTGTGAGGCCAGAGAGAGGGAAAATTGCTGCCTAAGTGGCAGGTTTGTTGTTGTTTGACAATTCTGAAGAGTTCACTAGAAACTTCTAAAAGGAGCATCTCTAATTCCCTGAAATTACTGATAATCGGCCAAGTGAATGGAGAACAATTATGAAGAAAATTGAATGCTTCCGAACGCCAATTTGCTGTATATCCTGAATTAATATTGCATAAGCACTTTTAGTCTCTCGCTGTAAACGCAAAGGGATAAAAAGCTAGGCCCACAGGCATTCTTGCACGGCTTTCCTCGCAGAATTTTATATCATCATCATTTTTGCATTTTATAATCATACTTAGCATTTATGTGGTGGCTTACATCTTTAACCTATTTTCCTTTCAAAAAAAGTACATCTGTAAGGTAAACTGTCTTCTGCATTGAAGGTTCAACAATAAGCAGGCAGGCCACAACAGCATGAGGCCCCTAATACAGCCAGAGACGTAAGCTGGTTTTTCACACTAATTAAGTCAGACCACACTGGAAGCCATTGTTGCAAAATACAGTCTCAGGAATTTTTTTGTGGTACAGCTACACCAGCAGTTGGCCCTGAAGTACAGTAAAGAGGAAAAATACTCTGGGAAGAAAACAGCTCAAGATGTCAGTTTTTTACCTGAGCCAAAACAGGTCTGTTTCTGTTAAAAGGCCAAGAAAGTGTAAAAATTTAATGCAGAATTTTTGTCAGCCCCAGTTTCCTGGGTAGCAGCTCAGCCACCAGCAGGAGAACGACACCAGCCCAAGCCATGGTGATGGTACCACATGCTGTCCACCCTCCTTAATCTGCACTAAGGAGGAGCTGAATCAAAAAAACAAATGCAAAAAACTTTTAAAGCAAATTTTCTCCTTTTCCACCTGGAAAAAAAAAAGCCACCAAAAAAACACACTTTCCACCTAGAAACAAAACAGGGAATGGATGAATGAGAAACCAGGTTGCTGTGGGTTTGCAGGAGAAAAGGGCATTACAGTAGTTTAGCTAGAGAAAGACAGGCTGTGGCAGACAGGATGGGAAGAGTACAGAACCATCTGGAACGGACATCGTAAACAGGGAGCAAGCAAGCAGCTACAAAAACTGCACCGAAAAAAATAAAACGTCAAGAAAACACAGAAGAATGTTAAATGAGAAAAGCACAAGTCCAAGTATGCGAAGAATCTTTCACTACACGCATTGCAGCACTATGGTGAGACTCCAAACAAGCCTCATAACTCAAATCCTGAAGACACCCTGTGATCATCCTGTCAAACACCTCTATAAGCCCAGGTACACTGTGCAATAATGTCTGCATTTAGTCTTTTAACTTCTGTTGGAAATACAGAAAAATATTGACTTTAATTTCCAGACTTCAGGAGACAGAGAATCCATCAAAGTCCCAGGACTGTCATTTTTAAAGCTCTGCAATTCAGTGAATGTCTTCTATGTCTGAGACATCCCCAGTTTGTGTTTCAGGAAAGGTAATGCAAAATGTCATCACAAACTTATACAAATCTAAGATTACACACAATACCATTTTTCATTTTGTGATTAACACTTGAAAAATAAGAAAAGTGTAATCATGTGGGATTATTCTTCTTTTGCATGTCTTTAACTTTTTTTTTTTTCCCCCCCAGTTTCTGGCATGGACCGTGTCTCAGATTCTACAGACAGTTTTGCAAAGAGAAAGAAAGGGAGAGAGGGAGGGCAGCAAAATCTTACCCACTTCTCTCTCTTAATCATACATCATTTACACGGCTCCTAGGGTATCTGTTTATATGGCAAAGTAACATCAAGGAAACAGTCACATATTTTCATTTGTCCCCAGGGAGACAAGCATTCCCTGCGACCAGCTCCTCTTCCTCCCTGCCCCTTTTTCTGATCCATGCTTCTTTAATTCTTCATGCCTTCTCTTTTCCTTTCTCCCTCTGTTTCTGATCACAGGCTGATACAAAGTGGTTGCCTACTTTCTAAAATTTCCATGACTCATCAAATTAAACCAGCTGCACCAGGTTCTCAATCTATAAGTCAACAAATGGAAACAGAAGGAAGGAGCATCAAGTCACCAGCTAACCTTCTCTCAGGTTAAAGCCTCATCCCCATCACACATGCTGAGTGTCTCACATCTGCTTGATAACTACAGACAAAAGGCCCAGAGCACACAAAGAGCCTTAATCAGCAGCCCTACCTTTGACATTTCCTCACTTTTAATTGTTAAAAATGACCCTTCAGGTGTCTTAAAGTAAATGACAGAAAAAATAGTGGGGGGAAAAATCAAGTAAGGAAGCACAGAACAAACAATTTATATTGCGGTGCAAGTGAAAAAAGTAAGAAAATAGTTATGGCTAAAATGAAACAAATACATTTAATTTGGCTGGTCAAGGTAAAAATTAAGCTCTGAAGTAAGCATATATATCCATGAGTGACAATTAGCATCCATCTTGCTAAAAATATGACTTTAAGATCAAGAACTTTTTTCAAGGAAAGATCAAGCAAACATCGTATTTTCTTTACATGTTACATATGCTATACTCTCTTAAGTCAAAAAAAAAAAAAAATAAAGGAGGAAAAGTAAAGAAAAAACACCAATACAGCTTTCTTTACAAAAGCCATCACCTTTGATACAGCATAAGATGTTTTATTGGATTCAATTACTTACTAAACTTACTAAATTCTACAAAACATGTGGTGAATGAAATGCCTTGCTCCCACAGAAGTCTTAACTCTGTTCCTTTCCAAGGAAATTCTAACTATGTACCAATCTTATCTGCTTTCACAGAGAAAACACCAAAAATCTCTTTTCCTAGAACTCAAGACATCTGTCAGATCTGGGAGGCATAAAGTAGAGAAAAACACAGCATTGCTTCACAAGGACTCAGTGCCTGTTAAACACAATTGGATTTGCAGAAAAACCTTGAAAGCACATGTACTTAGAAAATATTTCAAACATCTGGTGAAACCTTGATGAGGGGAGGGAAGAATACAAACCTATAACATGAGAACAAATTAAAATACTTTATTAAAAATACTTTTCACCCTTAGTAAAACATTCCAACTTTGAAAAAGAAAAATGGAAATAATGGAGTAAAATCCTAGATCTGGGAGAATTCAGAAACCGAAGCTGGTACACGGCACATACAGCACAGCACAAATTGCTCAGTATGAGTGAAGCTGATGTACTGCCTTGAGGGTTTGAGGAGTAATTTAATATTCAATTCAGCCCATAACAGGAATCCCATGCAAAGAATTCACATCCACAAAACCATTCTGGTAAAACGCAGAATGAAGTAAGACTCCTGGAAGCTTGCTTATACACCAACAGTCATACCAGGTAAACAGCTCATAAATATCGGCATTACAATACTACCCCCAACTCACAGCCATTGGGAACTTAGGGCAACTCTAATATAAAAGTGCAAACACGAGCAGGCAGCGTGCTCCTCCACGAGAGCTCATCCTGCCTGGGCACGTAACTGGGCGGCCGCGTAGCACAACAAGAAGACTGTGGGGTCCAGCCCCAGCAAAGAGCCCGCTGCCCTGAGCATCGCTCCCCTGCCTGCAGCCCGGGGTATGGCCGCCCCACTGCACACCTGCTGCCCTAGCTGCACACCCGCTGCCCGCACCCTTAGGGGTGCAACTGCTCACTTCCAGCGCCAAAGAGGACATGGCTCAAGCATGCACTATTTATTCTCATCTTCTATGGGCTTTCTGGATTTGCTGCCACCATAACGTACCACCGCACAGATGAACTGCCAACAGACACACACGATTTTAGGATAAAATCTTCAGCTAACACAAGAAATGCATATTCGCAGCTGCAGTTTCACTGAAGTTTTTTCACCCTTCACTTTTTGGGGGCTAGGGTTTTAAACAATTCCGTTTTCTCTTTTTTTGCTTATACATGGCTTCTCCTCCTCTCCCTCCTCCTCTGGCTCCCGGAGCCAGCCCTGCTAGCTGTGGAGCCAGCGCACTGGCAGAGAACCTCTCCCTGAGCCTTCAGCTGTGTGTCCCGCACCCCTGGTCACGGCCAAAGTGCGAACCAGAAATACTATTCCAGTACCAGCAATAACCGCAAACCAATTTCCCCTACCGTTATGGGTGGACAAAGTTAAAATACTTATTTCCCTGCAATGTTACATTTTAAGCAACATAGCAAAGAGCTATGGGAAAGCAGGATTACGGGAAGACTTTGTCCATGTATGTTTTATTACTTTAAAGGTGAAGTTAAAACAGAAGTAGAGGTAAATCATCTACATGTACAATACTCACAGAAATATTGCCTACTATGTCAAACTAGAGCAGTAACTGTATTCACTCACTTAATGGATATTTCTCATGGATAAATGTCATGCAGTTCATTTGAAAAAGCAGTGCCATAATTTTTTCACTGCAGCACTCCTGGTAAGCCCTTCATTTTTATTTATTTTTCCATGAGTCAAGAGACCAGCTAAAATTTTAAATAAAACATGAAGAGACTTCAATATGCAAGACCCCTCAGATGGAAACCATCATGAAAGTCAGGCAGTGCTTGACCTAAAATCCCTCTGTCATTTAATGAAGGTCTTAAACACCAGAGCTTATAACGAGTTGGAACAGAAGAAGCTAATGTCATTTTTGTATTTCATGGAGAAAGCTTTCACATACAGAAAACATTTCTGAGGTTTTGGTTCCAAAAAGCCCAAAAGCAAAGAGATCAAGAGAGGACTTCACAAAAATCGTGGAAACACTAATCTGCATATCATATGGAGCCGGTTAACAAGACGTGTGTCTTTTCACTCTCTAACTTATCAGTAACTGGTGCACATAATTTTAGTCTTTTGTAACCCACTAAATATGAGAACCTAGCAGTGCTTCAAATGCTGTTTCAGTTGAAACAGTCTCAGCAGTTGTTGTTCACCATTATCCTCTCTCCAAACATCCAAAGGCATTTCCTTTAACAGCATATATTTAAGGGATGGTTCCTTTCCTCAGTTGCCTGTTCAGAGGCTGGGCATGTATGCAGAGCTTTTCTCTCCCAAGACCACGGGGAGCCAGGATACCCTGATGAGCAGTAAGGGCAGGATGGCCATAACACTCAGAACTTGTACGGTGCACTAGGGAATGGGGTACAGAGGCACTCAACTGCAAGGAGCCAAAAAGACAACTCAAGTCCTTCAGCGCTCATTAACTCAACGTCATGCTTATTCCCCCAGATTTAGGCTGGCTTTTCAGTGCCACAGTACATGCACCTGTTAAGCTTCTAGGTTTGAGAACGTATGGGAAGAGGATCTACAGCTGTCTCTGCAGATGTTTCCTTATTTGGAAGCAGTACCACAAAAAAGTGACTAGATACCAGTTCCAGACCCAAGGCAAATGACATTGTTGGTTTAACCATAAAATTTCACAGAAGTTTCTCAAAGCCAACTTTACTCTGAGAAAAAAAAGATAACACGCAACTATCTGCATTCATGACACTCTGTCTGCAACCCAAATACACTTCCCAAGCACTAGTGTGTCTTTGTAGGAACTTCATAAGGCCATGAAAAAATGCTCTGTGGGTCAAACTGAGAAGCTGTTGGCTTTGTAAAATGCCATTTAGCCTTTCTCATCCAAATATAGAAATGACCATTTTTAAGGTAACAAAGACAACATCCTTCTTCATTAAAAAAAAAAAAAATAATAAAAATAAAAATTTACAGTGTGAGGTAAATCAGATGTAAAATAGGATTCACACACATCTATATCAGAAGTGGTCAGCTCTGTTTCTCTCTCATCAATGCAGATGAGCCAGTGCAGCTAGTCTAGGCCATACTCCGTCTCATCCTGAAATAAGCTGTAAAAAAGGTCAGATGAACTCACTCTAAAGGTGTCCATTCCTCACCAGGAACAAGAAAATGGGCTGCCTTGAGTACTTAGCTCAGGTGCAGAACCTGAAGTCTTGTTGACATTAACCTCATCCATTGTGTCTGCTTTGAATCAGCTGTGGCCCAGCAATTGGCAAAAGAGTCCCAGTTTTACTTCCAGTTGTGAACAGTGTTGTATAGAGAGCTGAACCAAATCCAACCCTTGGGATAAAGTTTCAATGGTTGATCAAAATTTGCTTTGAGAAGCCTAGTCCCTGACTCCTATGCACAATTTCCAGAAGCTAACACAGTAGCTTGGCATTGCTGTCTTTGTACAGCCCTTTACTCTATGTATGCAAGTGGTAGTACAAATATTTTAACGTAACCTAAGCACCACTTTTTGCTTTTTTTCTAAACTCACATGGTCCCCAACTCCCTTACAACATATGCAATCCCTTCCAGTTTCTATAAATACAAAAATGTTGACAGAATTGGTTACCTAAATCCATAACAAGGACAAGAAACACAGACGTGGAACACAGACTGAGTTCACATCGACCTCCAATCCCAAACAGCTGAGCTCTGGCATCAGCCTGGGGGATTAAAGCCACCCAGCAAGGCGGCCACTGTTTCACAAAGGGGGACCTCATCTGCCCCCCACAGTGCCACAGAGGGGAAGATTAGGGGACCCTGCCTGCAGACCAGTTGGGGACAGCGAGCCAAGCTGAGCTCTGCCAGCAAGAGAGCAGAGGGTGGGCTCGCGATTGTCTCAGCTGCTCAGACTGGAATCATGGGCTCAAGCCAGGCTTGTCACCTCCATGGCATCCATTGCTATTGGGGGCCACAACCTCTAGAGAAAAGTTCTTCTAAATATATATTATGTTTGATTCTCACCCTAAATGCTCAATCTGCCCCTAACATGAACCCACAGCATTTCTGAAGATGGAGCTCATCTTACTTACACAATTCATTTAAGATTTACAACAAGAGACGGGTGGGAGCAAGAACAAATGTTATCTTTTTTTAAAGTATGAAATAAGGCAATAAATTAATGGAAAGTTATTTCTCATCCACTCCTTTATTTCTGTATCATCTTTCAGTCCTTTTCAGTGCATGAAAGAGTAAATAAAAAACAAACTAAAAAACAAGCCTATTCAGCTAGCAGCCATCTGTCCCTGCTTCATCCCCCTCAAAATAACATGTCAAAAGACACAGAATTTAAAGCAACTTTTTCCTAGTAATCTCCAAAAGAGATGGTATATCTCCAAAACACATCCCCATCTGAAACAAAAAGAATATGTGAGTTAACATGCTGCAAATGCATTAAGGAAGGGAGCAAGAAAGATCCCTTGTGAATTAAAAACAAAAGCAAGCAACAACAATGCTCTCATTGAAGTACAAATTTAGCCTAATTAAGGATCTGCTTTAAGCATAATATCATGCAGCCTTGTGCCCATGGTCAAAAATAGCTACATGCTTCCTGGGGTGGCGCGGCATGCGCTAACTGTTGTATTGAACACAGGGTAACCCTGCAGACCGCACAGCACAGAGCCCCCAGCATCACAACACTCTTCACCAGCCCTACAACACTCTTCCTGTAAGATCATCCCACTTAGGACCAAGTGACTAATTAAATACATCTGACAAACTCTGCATCCTCTCCTGTTGGCAAACTGTGAGTAATTTAGGTCAGTAGTCCACACACGCAAAGACCAATGCTGTTGGCTCAAAGCAAAGCAAAATGCGACTAGGATATACCAGTTACTCTTGCGGACTGGTGGTTCCAGATATTAAGGATGCCTTGACGCAGACTGTTTATCACATTTCAGAATAACTAGCTATAAATACTGCACAAGTTTTTTAGAAACTGTTGGATAAAAAAAGTGTATTATGTACACATGCCTCCATAAAGTAAAAAATTTCACATGGTGCTTGCCTATACCATGAAAAAGCACTCCCTACTCATTGCAGATTCATTTTCCTTTGCCTTCACTGTGCTCCTTGTTTGCTTACAATGAAATAACAAGAAATAGAGGAGTAATCAAGAAATTATCTATAGAAAGAGTTATTACACCTATTGATACATGTGTGATTTTTTTTTTAATAAACAAATAGCTTTATCACAATGGGATTAAACCCACACAATGGACTTGTACAGCTACTCTGTAATGTTAGATTGGATAAAATTGCATCACATTTTTGTATACATAAAAATACAGTTCCCTTAAGGAAAAAGTTACCTTTAATTTAATGAAGGGGAAAATAAAATCCAGCAACACCACCACACATGCATACCGAAACATTCCCAGAATACAGCTGTGATTTCCATAATAGCTTCTTGTTCAAGTGATCATTAAATCTATTTAAGATGTCAAATTTAGACTAATATCTAAACCTGACTTCTTTACCTATTCAAATTCAATACTTCACATCTTCATAACCCTTCCTTATTATCTCTCTTGTACTACATTCTGTAGCTACAGTACAAAATACCACCAGGTATCAGACACAATACTGTATTTTTATTTACTCCCCATTATCAGTACTCAAAGATAGAAGCCCTAACCATGGAATAACATCTCAAAATGCCCCATGATTACTTAGGTTTCCTCTAGAGAATCCAGTAAGTTCTAAAATTCTTTAGTTTATTGGTTTCAGGGATTTTTTAGTCCTACTAGAAGCTACAGTATTTTGCTTGATGGTATACTGAGAAGATTGAAGATATTAAAGGTTAATTTAGAAACTTAAGCAGTTTAAAATCCATCTGTTTTTACAAACGTGTCACGGCCTCATCAAAAACACATGGTTTTTAAACTGCTCAACAATCCCAAATTAACAGCAGAGCACTACGCTTGGAGAAAACACCAACTGGAGATAACTCAAGTCAGAACTGCGCTGTAGAAAGAACAAATTTAGCCTCATGGAAGAAAGCAGCACCTGGTACTGATTTTTTGATTCAATCACTCTGGCTTTAAAACAATCACATCCTTGATAGAGCTACAGGGATAAATGCAATAAGAATTCCTGAACAGCAAGAGCACCAGAAGGTGAGGAAACAGACTGCTAAACCTTCTCCTCAAACTCCGATGCACAGGAAACCTTCCTTATTCAGCTGACAAAGCTCAGCGCAGGCCTCCATTCGAGGTTCTTTTCATACCATCCAACATGGTAAAGGAAGCATCTGAGACCCTGACATGGAAGTAAAAGTGGGAGTGATGGTTAGGAAATATTTTGGAATTCATTCCTGGAACTGCATTGGAACAACAGGCACCTGAACACCGTCTGGTCACCAATAAAGGCTCCTGATTGAGGACACTCACTGTGGAAAGCTAACCTGACGCAAAGCCCAGTGGAGCTAGTGGAAAACCTCCCACTGATTTTAGCAAGCATTGCCTGTACAGCCATAATCTTTCAATATAAATGTGGATTACTTTCTCCACGTTTTGTGAGCAGCTCTTTAATCCTAGAGATAACTCCATCTGATAAAGCTCCAAACATCTGGTTTTCGCTGAAGCCATCTTTCTCTTCCTCCCTCTTCTAATATCTTGCTTCCTTAGTTCTTCAACACTTGAAAATGATTTTATTTCCATATATAAAGCTGACTCACAGCTGAATAAAGAGTCAAAGAGATACAAACAAGAATGAAGAAGTTTTAATGTCCATATGTTTTTTGCTGAAACCATCATCATTTTTGGAACCAGAACAAATATGAACTCACCTCTGGAGTTCTTTGCCAACATAGTAACATGCAGTGCTCCAATTCTTTAAACAAAGGCACTTAGAAATATTAACAAATTAATTCTCAGAATATGCATTTGGGACTCTAGATAAATACTTGTATCAATCAGTGAAGTGTCATATTTAAAACAGCAATTTTGAAGTACTTGAATTTATGTGCTCACACCTTTAACTGGTTTGCTTACTGGATTTTTTGAATACTCAGATTGTGAGATGCTAAGAAAAGACACGCACATATTTATAACCTAATGGCTTAGCCAGGAACAGGACATATCTGCCACCACCAGCTGGTTGCCTTCCTGCCTTACAGCACAGCGCAGGGCGGCATTCAGCAACGCACAGAACACACCTCTGAACCATTCCCACAAAGACTTGCTTCTTATATAAGGTGTAAAAATGTTTTTAGGCCTACAGGTTACCAAAAATGGCTTTTTCTCAGGAAATGCCAACTGTCCTTCCCTTAGCAGACTTGGAGAACAACAAAAAAAAAATAAATTTGAAGATTTGGACCCTATCAGTTTTTATATTTTTTTACCTAAATAAACCCATACTTCCAATGCTTGGTCATAGTCTCCAAAGGATCTTACTCTTTTTGTTCTCCTTCAGCTGTCTGCAAGTTGTTTACAATTTCTTCAATTTGCCTTTGATCAGAACAGCACTCTTATTTGATGGAAGAGTGTAATGCCCACATGCACTATAATAAGGCCCTATAACACCCAGATCCTTCTTGCAGTACTGGGCATACTTAGCTTATTGCCTTGTCAATTACTTTCTTCTTTCTCGATGCAGTGACTGTGCTCACCTCACTGATTTCAGAACAGTTTATATATGTAAGCTGTGAATGCTGAACTGAAACCTTGACATCCAAAGTGCTTGAAATTCTTAGGTTTTTTTATGCAATACTCCCTATTCCAGTTCAGATTTATTAAAATACTGAACAGCCCTTAACCTAAGAGAGCCCTCAGGGACTACACTTGATATGTCCTACTAATTTGCCAGTGAACTACTAAAAACTACTCAGAAAGCACAGAGAGAGCCGCAAATTCAAAGGCAAGCAAGGTCATGAACTTTAATATATCAGTGAATTCCCAGCGAAAGTCTGCATGCGTGCTCTTACCTGTGAGGAATAAACTTGTATTTGTGGCAGGGTAAGAACACGCATGCACGCAGGGAACCTTCAGCAACAGCCATGCTGCTGGGTAAACAAAGATGTGAAGCTGCAGCAAGGTCTTTGCTCCTCTGCACTTTTAGTACATCTTCACAGCCAGCCGTGCGCTTGCTTCACAATATTCTCATCTAGAGCTTTTTTTCTTTTTCCATAGTTTGCTTCTGTGACCAGAATATGAAACCGATTCCAAGAGTCCTACTAAAAGATATGAGACAGATCACCTGAGCACCTCGGTAACTTCAGAGGTTGGATGAGACCTCTGGAGGTCATTTGGTCCAACCCCCCCACAGAACATGACGAGCTACATCAGGTTGCCCCAGGCCATGTTCAGGCAAGTTCTGTCCACCTCCAAGTATGGAGTTGCCAAAGCTTCTCTGAGCAGCCTGTTTTGCTCTCAAGGTGAAAATTGTTCTCCTAATATCTAACTGTCATTCTCCTTCTTGCACCTTGTGTTTGTTGCCACCAGCAATAATGTGCCCATATGAGAAGAGTCTGACTTCATCTTCTCAACATCCTCCCATTCAACAGCTAAAGAAAGAAAGATCTCCCAGACCCCTTACTCTTCTCTACTTTGGTTGAGGAGGGAAAAAAAAAAAAAAATTAATCAGTCTTCTAAAGCTCTCTTAATATATTTTCCAAATAATGTTATCTATTAAAAATGCTTTTTAACTTTAACTACTGAAACATTCAAAGAGATTTGCAACATATAATGACACCAAGACCAAAAACTAAGACCACCCTTGGTTATTTAACAGAGATAAACAACTTAAAAGGAAAAGTAGACAAAGAGATAACCCTTTTCACAATATCTCATGTAGCTGGAAGGTCATTTTATTTACAATATTTAAATGCAGTACTGTGAAACAAACAACTTGGTTCACAGGCAGTGCATCCGTCACTGCCTGACATCCTGTCTTATCTGCCAAATTGCTCATTAGGTTTGGCAATTTTCACCTGCGCCTCCAGTTTATATTTCAGCAGGGAATAAACATCAGTTTGCTCTAACAATCTTCTGCAGTGAGCTTCCAGCCTCTTCTCAGAAAGCACGGAGGCACACACAAAAACACGCCTTGTGTACTGCACGCTTAGAAAAAAAAAATACAGCTCAACTGATGAAATACAGCAAGAGGAAGAAGTTTAACTTGGGTAACGGAAAAGCAGTAAAAGAGAAAAAGCTAGATAAGAAACATAAATAAATCAACTGCTTGTATCGATGAATTGTGTTTTCACATTGCAAAACAACAGAAGGGGTATCGGCTAGCCTTATTTTTGTTTCCACATTTAGATGGGAAGATTTAATTTGACACAAACTCCTCACGTGCAGAGTACAGGCTGTGTTTCTGCGTAGGAAAAGAGGGAATCGGGATGAATATTACTTTTCCAGCTGGACCTGATCTAGCTAACCTTTCCCTTGCTGAGAGAGGAGTGATGGCGTGATCTATAAACAAACAAAAGGGGTAGCATGGCAACCAGAACAAAGAAAGGAAAATCTCAGCAGGCCCCTAAACCCCAGCCTAATGCGCTGAGATGCTGCCTCTGAACGGAGACCACTCCGCACCCCTCGGGTGCAGGTGAGCGGTAGCAGAATGTCACAAAGCTATGCTTCTGCAAGCGAACAGCTGAGAAACGAGCCCAGCTCCTGAGCAAAAAGCACCAGAGATGTAAAACAAAATGTCTAAAATGCTATAAACCAATTTCAGACGGAATACTGTTTTTCATTTGTTAGAAGTAAAATATTCACCGCCAACCCTGCAATTAGCTAGAAAATTACAATAATTACAGCAATTTTGTATCCCATCTCCAATCCAATTAATAGATATATGACCTTGTCAACATGTAATAATCAGGATCTGCATCTACCACAAAACTGGATGGGTTTTATTTGCTGAATAGAACTTACACAGTAAGAAGACAATTATTTGAAATACTGAGAATACCATTTGTATGCTATGCTTCACTTCACAAGTTATAAAGGAAATACAATAGGGATATTATTTCCATTTTCAATGTATATTTAAATGAAATTCTTGAAATAGGTATGTTTAATACAGGATAATATTACTGGACTGGGATTCTAAGCCTGTGGTTTGGAACATTTAGAAACAAAATATATCTAATTGTCAATATAAAAAAAAAGGATTTAGCTAGATAGGAGAACATTTCTTGACTTGTGATAACATCTTTATGACAAATTGTTTCACCCGTTTTATTTTTGCATGCTTTTATAGGAAGTGTCAGGAGAGCTACAATTCTTACCAACAGTTTTAGAAGTGTGCTGCATTTTATAGACCTTTGTATTATAGGGTGTCAAAGCACTTTTTGGTCATTTTAGCAATCAGTATTTTCCAGAATGACACCAAAGATAAGTGAGCTGTCCAATATATCATTGAATTTTATCTATGCTATATGATTTTGATGCACTAACATCAATGTACTGTATAATACACCAGATAATCACACTAAGGAGAAAATGTGTATGTATTTGTCTGCTCTACCCCTGCCCAAGTTGAGGACCCAGGAGGACAGCTTTTTTGGTTTGTGCACTGAAATGAGATATGCATTTAGCAGTGGCATACCCTAGTGACAGCAGAATGGAAGGGTCCTGAAATTTCAGGATACTTCTTTATTCTGCCATTA
>NW_010127277.1:0-16385 GCF_000699245.1 Pterocles gutturalis | reverse complement strand
CTTTCCCTAATTTGATTCTGGGTTATAATGAAGCATAGTTATACCTTGAAAAGACACATGTTCAAGTCTACATAAGCTAATTGTTAAATGTTGTTCCCTTAATTTTACAGAAAACACTCTGGTACAAAACCCCTCAAACTTAATAGAGAGTTGTAACTTTTACATTTGCACTTTACCTGATTACTTAAACACAGGGTTTTATCCATTAGAAGAACACTACAGAAAAGTAATCTCTTGGGAATTACAAATACTTGTTTAAAATACTATATCTGTAGAATATCAAAAGACTGACGGATACTAACTTCTGCTAAGAATTTTCTGGAGTGGAGTCACTACTTCAAAAGTTCAGTGAGCAAAATGGTAAGACACTACACGTAAGAGGGCACAATGCTTTATCCAACATTGTTGTCTTTGCATGGTACTTTTAACAACAATGAAAATTACACAGTAAATTTTGTTGAGTGTTTTTTCTTCTTAATAAGCTGAAATATTTAAAGATCCTGCCTCATGAAGAAATGTGACATATAATTCCTGCTTCATGGTTTTGCAACAAATCTTCCCCATGTTGAAGTAACAAAATAAAGAGATGTTCTTGGCTATGGTTTCTATTTTTCATATAAGTGTATTTTTGCAACACAGTAAATACATGTTTCAGCAGGTGTTTTTAGGGAAAGGTGACAAGCCTAACCTATCAACACTGACTGCAGAAAGTGCTCCTATCTTTAGTTTCTTTCTACCCTTTTCTTCATTAAATTGAATAAAACTGGCAAACTGAAAATTACACTGTGCAGAAACTGCATTTGGAAATTTTGCTGTGATTTTCAGTGAGGACAATTTTAAACTGGCAGCACAGAAGGAGCTTATTACTCCTAAAAGCAGTTTAGAAATAATTTATTAAAGCAGAAAGGCTTGTTTACTTGCATGCAACAAGCACGCATGCATTTTCTCTGATCTGCTTTTGATAAGGACAGATAATGAATCATTTTCCCAGCACCATGAATGGGTAACTGTGCTTGGCATCCTTGTAAATTAAGATGAAACATGTTGAGATACCAAAAACATCTACTTACTTGCACGAAGGACTGAAGGGGTGACCTCAATTTCACTTGTTGCTTGGTAAGGCTGAAAGGCTGATGCCGTGTTGGAGCCAAGCTCACTGCCAAAAATTTCCGGGCTTTGCGTGCCTGTTGAGCTGGCGCTGGTGCCATCACCTCCATGGTGTGGATCTTGCTCATCAAACACAGCTACGAGCTGCAAATGACAATTTAATCTGCTGTTAAAAAAAGCTTTCAGCCACTTCAAAGTGCCATTGTAGATCAGCATTTCATCATTTCTTCCCAGCAAAGAGCAAGAAATGTCTATCAGCAGAAACTCAGATCAATGCCTAGATCACAAAATCATCAGCCCAAGGAAAGGCAGCCATTTACTGGATAGAACAAAGGGTCAACAGCTCTGATGGAACATGAAACCCATCACTGCGAGCCACAGAACGAACGGCACCAAGTCAATAAAGGAAAGGTCGCACCTTCCCCAGCAAACCACTTCGTCTTACCCAGAAATGCAGAAAACCATCTGAGTGCCGATCGATGCCTGTGCACTGGCATTTATCACCTGTGTTTTGATACCTCTGTGCATCATTACTACAAAGTCAAATCATGAGCAAAACCACATTTTCACAGAATGAAAACATACAATAAGAAAATTATGTTAGCACACATTGAAAGTTACAGACAAAATACAAAGGCACCCAAAAGAGTTATAATCACACGTTATCATCTATTGATCTGTCATCTAACAATCTATACCTATTAAAATTATTTAAGTTGTGGGCTTCGCTTGCAAAATTTATTTTGTCAAATTTATGAAGATTCTTCTGTATTTGTTTGCAATCAGCTTCTCCAAGACAAGCCTAACAACTCAAGCCCAATTTGAAACTTAGCCAAGTTACTAATTTAAAAAATATTTACTAAATCTCTGTTCACCATTGCAAGGGAAATAGGAAAAACGTCACAGTGTTTTTCAGTAAATCTGAGATTATTTTTTTTCCACTGTAAATGAATGCTTTTATTTGAAATAAATATTGTATCCCCATTTATCTTTGTTGACCTACTGAAAGAGAAAAGGCCCACTGTTATACACATTTAATTTTAGAACTTAATTTTCAATACGGGTAAAAGAGTTTTATGGATAACACCATTCTGCAGCCTATAAATTAATCTATAATGTAATATTTGAAAGACATTACCAAGAAAGCATTACATTCTTCTGTCCAAACTGGTAGGGTAAATAGAGTAAATCAACTTAAACCTAAATTGTTTATTTTGTTAGAACAACACTTAAAGCTTCATATAACCTAAAGGAAACAGAGGTAATTTTCTCTCTTTTTTTTTTTTTTTTTTTTTTAAGTGAAGGTGACATTACCTCATCCTACAGATTTTAATATCAGTCCCTTTACTCAAATCTAACTTACACAAATACCAGTAAAAAACTTCAAAACCACAACTGTAAGCCCAAGTGGAAACCATTCAGGAATTCAGCTTTTGAAAGTACTTCCAGGCATTAACTTTTTTTAATGCATAGTTTTGAAATTGCAGAGAGTAGCAAACTTCTGCCAATAATTCCTTTTCTAATCCAAGTTTAGGCTCTGGCATGCACAAACCAGAAAGAATGAAATGGTGACGGGTAGAAAGTCCATGCTCTGTCCAGTGCCATTTGAAAGGCAGGAGTAGAAGGAAAACCAGGCTGTAGCTGCAGACAGCTAGAACATGTTTTTAACATACAATTCATTATTTTATGCTTGAGAAATCTACACACAAGATAGCAACAAAAGAGATATGACAACACCTAAAATGTCAGTAGCTCAAGAGTATTGGAAATCTAATTTTCTAACATATTGTGAAATACCAATGCTTACATAAATTGAAGCATATTTCTCAAAAGAAGCACCTTTTACTCATAACACTTTTACTGTTTTATAGCAAGCTAATTACTGATCTCCAGCAACTGAAAATAAATTAATCCACAAGTGAAGATGTGTAAGGTATCGGAACAAAACACAAACAATGTATTTAAGAATTCTAGGCATGAAACATCAAATCTTTTTCTCCTTTGCATGGCATGTATCAAGATAAATCCCCAAATTATATTCTGCGCCTTTGAGGCTGATTGAAAAATATTACTCGATGCATGCTGCTGCAAGTATTTCATACATACTATATATATGCAAAAAGGTACGTGGATATAAAACTCTATATATTCATGTTCTACTGTAAGCTGCCCCCAACTTTTTGCCTATTCCAGCCAGTCTACAACCTATGACTTCAGAACATCCAAAAATGAATGCTTCTCATTTCAAGCTTAGCTTTTGATCTTACGTATTTTTGCAGGTATTCGCTGTTTTGACAGCATCAAACCTTCAAAAGACTTCAGTTTCATTAAAAAGCATACCAAGCTGGAACATTTTTGCATACAACATGTGAAGAAACACAAGCCATGTTAGCCTTCTCCAAATCTAATTAGCCTTATTTTTATTCTACAGTAGCAGCTTATAATTCAACCCAGGTTTGCAGCAGCTCTGCTATGCTAGTTAGGAAGTTTGTCGTAAAACAGCATTACAAAGGTACACTCATTCCTCATCATGAGCTAGAAAGTCTTTGGGGCTGGAAGACTTAATGTGAATAGGCAAGTGTTGGATCTTGATTTCCAGAGCTTGGTATGCCACTCAGCGGATGACAGTGAGCTCACAGGAAACAAGGACAGCCAAAACATCTTCCACTGTATTCGGACAGCAAGCATTCATTTCTGATTTCTCCAAGACCTTTTATTTTAATCAAGGGAAATTCTTCAAGTAAAGGAATTTACACACTCTTCTACTTCTAGAGGTCCAAAAATCACACCTCAACTACCATCTTTGCAGGAACAAGAAACAAAACAACAAAAAAATAGAAAGAGACACCTTACAGCTACTTAGAAGGAAGCCACTGGACCTACAAAGAATCCTTTGCACCAGGAATCCACAGCGATAAATACTGCTCTATGCCCGGGAAACACAGGGCCTGTCAGTGAGATGCCAGTCGTATTTAAAGGACAAAGTGATGGCTTTAATTTGGCAAAGCATGGAACACAGATTACCAGACCAGCTTTTATCAGTCTTAAAGTCAATAGTAACCCTATGGTATTTTGCTAGGCTTTAAATATGAGATTTACAAAGAGAGTAGAAAACAAAAATTACTAAGTTTTCTGGAAACAGCAGCATCTTTACTATAGAGAGACTTTCCATGCAGACTTCTTTTAAAAAAAATAAGAAATAAATGACTGAAATTACCATAACCATGCAGTGTTGCTTTACAAATGCAAAGAACTGCACACTCCTTTCCAGAATCCAGCTATGATTACTTCCAATATCTGACATAAGCTGTGCCTCCTGCTCTCTGTCCTTCAGTTTTAGATCTCATCACTTGCAGTGACCTGGGAAACTCATCATACCATCCATTATCATGCAGAAGGGATCAGCAGAAGGCCAAACAAACCGTAATAATATTAGATCAATATTACCTCTTTAAAAGATCTTCCACTAAAATTCAGTGAAAAGTTGAGCCATTTGGCTTATTTAAATTGATTTTTAAAAAAGACAACCCCAAAGCCAAAGACCAAATACCATATCAACAATAATAATAAGTAAATAATAATAGTAGTAGGTATAATAATATTTTAAGTTCTGTCCACCCCCCATTCCATGTAACCTGAACTTGAATGCATCAAAGACATGAAGATACAGTTAAATAGGCTACAGCAGATTTAATCACCAGGGGAAAACAGGACACATTATTTGCATTTTTCAATCACTGAACTAAAAATCTGGAAATGGGAAATAAAATCAAGTAGCAACAAACCACTTTGTCTACCCAAAACAAATTTAGTAAATGATAGGCTTAATTTAGACTGGCATGTTTACATTTCTAATTACAATATAGCAAAAGCAATGGAAAGGAGGTTTCAATACAGTTCCACATTATTCATCACTGCAAGCTGGCACAGGAAGAATCATCAGTCCAAAGACCCAAAAAAAAAAAAAAAAATAAAAATAAAAAAAAAAAATAAAAAAAAAAGAGCACAGTTTAAAACCCACCAACCAACAATGCTCTTTTGACTGATAAAGACACTTTCTAGAACAAACAGAAAAAGAAGGAGGAGCAACGTCATTTAATTATTTTTGCTAATTGAACCAGCTTTGTCAAGCAAATGGCTTACAAAGAAATGATTCTACAGCCTGAGATATCAAAAGAAAGTTTTACTTAGACGCCTTTGGCTTTGGGATAGGAGGAAGGTGTTCCTCCTACGCAGAACATCACTGCATTCAGCCCTCTATAGCACATCTGACCAACTTCCCACAACACCATGTTGTAGGGAATTAATTACACACCAATGTTTAGCTCTTTCTAAAAGAGATACCAGGATAAGCTTTTATATTGCTTTGTCCAGGACTCAACTTGTCATACTAACCAAACCATATTTACTTAAATAAATAAGCTGCAAGAAGACTTATTTATTTTAATATTGACACATCAGCAGCAGCAGTCTGCATTCTAACATTAATTATTACAATTTCCGTCTATTCTAAAGTAATTAAAAATGAGTAAACACATATGCAGTCTTAATTAACAGACTAGATTAAGTACTTGAATGCTAATTAATGGGATTAAAAAACTATTTGCACCAGCAACGGTTGTTTACATTTTGATTAAGTACTAAAACCATATAAAATAATTCATCCCTATCAAATGGTGCAATCAGGTCATCTCTCTCCAGCACAAAACCACAAATCCTCCACTTCACAGAAACTCATAAAGCTAGAAACTTTTGCTGTATTTTTTCCCCCGCTATGATAAGTGAGATTGTCAAAAAGATCACTTGAATTTTGCATATTCTTAAGTATCTCTTCAAAGTTTATTACTTCTTTTGTAACATTTATTGATGAACGTGATACTGGCTTATGTGTAGGCACCAATAATTATTTCAGACTTATTTTAATGTCAGTTAGGATTACAGCTCCAGTCTCATTCTAGAAAGACAGTAAGTGATCCACTGTTTTGCACATCCTCTGGTCTTCACATCCTCTGCACTTCTTGTCCACTCTTTTTAACACAAAGTGAAACTGCAATCACTCATCTTTTTTAATAATTAGGAGTCATTTTAAATATTTGTTTTCTTCTCACCAGGACACTTATCAGATAATTTCACACAAGGGCATTCCCAGTTTGTTCCACTGTTCAGTGACCAATTGCCTGGTAGTTGATCTATTGAGCAACCAGAAGTGTCTCGATTCCCCTGGATGAACTGTGCACTTCCCCTCCTGGCCCATACAACAACTTCCAGATGTGGTCTTCCTTTTCACAGCGGCTACGGCTCTTCTGGCATTTATGCTGCACATCATCTCCTGCAGGATGGCCATTCTTGTATAAAACTGCTTTTCACATAAGATACTATTTTTCTGCTTCCAGCAGAATAGAGAGCATAGCTCTTCTGAGGCAGCTCCAAGTGATGGGGCAGCTCAGCACCACTTCTGGTGAGGCACCCATGCTGGCAAGGATTCTGGTCTCAGTTTATGCTTAAAAGCTGAACTAAATAACTTTGTCACAGGAGACTTTGGTCTTTGAAGAGATTTTGATGGTCCAAGTGAGATTCTAAAATCTAAACTAGCTTTGACAATATACCTCCACCTAAAATAGCTACTCGGAGTATTTCATTTACAACTTGATGCAGTCCCAATGCACAGGTCTATGACTGCACACGCTTTCTGACAGCCACCTGATCTGCTGATGTGAGAGATTTTAACCACTCTCAGAGCATTGCCATACTCTTTCGGACTTGTGCAGCAAGTACCTGGAAAAAGGACATGGAGGAGGCTGTCAGCAAATTTAAACAAAGCATCACTGGCATCCTTTCCTCAGCAAAAAAACTTTTCAAGTCTTAAGCAAGCCTGCACAGTGAACCCGCAGGGCAACCACAGAGCTGACCACACGCTTCCTCTGCAATAAGCACAACCAAAGTAGATTGCAAGAGAATATAAGCAGATTTCTATAGTAACTCTTTAGGGTTGGCAAAAAGCACGTGTACCAAAGCAGTCTGCATATTAGTCCATATTACAACGCAGAACTGAAGAGTATTTGTTTGACAAGGCCCAGCAGTAAATCAAATTACAGCTAATGGCACCTCAGACTGGAAAACATCCTGAAATACAAGTTGCTTGAATGAACAGAGGAGTATAAGGGAAAAAAAACATAAATTCAGGAAAATAATTAGCAAGGGAGTAGCCAATTATTATTTAGATATGAAAGAAACTAAGTATGAAATCAATCTGTAGGCTTTCTAATAGCTGAACTGACTTTAATAGCCCCATGGCAGACCCAAATACTTATTATTCCTTGAGCTTCACTTTTCTACATGGCTCATTAAAAACCTATTTAAATATAACTACGGTTTCAATGAACTGGTAAGAGGAACTACAGAAAAAAATGACATTTTCACAAATAATGCACTACTACCCACAGACACAAAAAAAGATCAATTAGCAAAAATAGCATCATATAAGAGGCATTTTGTGCCATATGAGCAACCTGCGTGTCCCCTCAACAGACTTATAAATCACCCAACATTTTAAAAGGAGAAAAAGGATAAGTGCAGTTTCAATTTTAGACAAACTGTAACACAAACAACAAACCTTTATAATTAAAAAAAAAAAAAAATCTTTATTTGTCCTAATTAATCAACTTCAGTTATGAAGCCAGAACTAGCTTTTCATAACAACTTTTCAAAGTAATGTAGCTAGAAGGAAGCCAAACAACTGATATTCTTGTAATAACTTTACTGCATTATTGCTTTTGGAAAAACAACGAGGATATTTTAAGGGTCACATTCTACTACCAAGTTAACACTTTGTATTAGATCTTCTGTGGATTATACAAAAGTGTAAACTCACACAGATCCACAGAATAACCTGAACTGGAAGGGACCACTGGAGATCATTTAGTCCAAGCCCCTGTTCAAACCAGGGTCAGCAAGAGGAGGTTGCTGAGGGCCACATCTGCTTGAGTCTTGCATAACCCAAGGATGGAGACTCCACAACCTCTCCAGGCAATCTCTCCCAAGCCACTCTCTGTTTTAAGAAATTTTCTTCCCTATATCAAGTTGAAACTTCCCTTGTTGCAACTTGTGTCTGTTGTCCCTTGCACTACTCTTCAGCCCCTCAGAGAAAAGTCTAGCTCCATTTTCACCACACCTGACAGAGAGCAGCTACATCCAGAATGCTGTGCCTTGGGCAACCGCAGGGCCACACAGCACCCCTGAAGGCCTCCCTTTCCCTGTGATGGTCTCCAGCCCCCTAACTCACCATGGTGGCCTCTGGGCCATTGTGGTAATATCTCGTTTGTATTGATGAGGCCAAAATACTCCGGCAGCAGTGAGAAACAGTCACTTCTTTCACCCTCCTGGCTACAGGCTTGCTACGATATCCCAGGATGGAGCCGACTGTCTCTATCACAAGGGCAGGCTGGGGATTCGTGTTCACTGGGTTGTCCACCGGGTCTGTTTCTGCCCAGGCAGTGGGCCCCCAGCCCCTACTGCTGTGGGGGATTATTCCAGCCCACATGCAGGACTCCACATTTTCCCCTGCTGAATGTAATCTGCCCCCCTCAAAACCACACCATATAAAATCAGCACTGCTGGAAAATACATCATAGGTCTCACTGAAAGTCATTCTCAAATCTGCTGAGTAAGGAAACACCCTTCACTTTTGAAGTTCAACATAACATACAAAGTTAAATCATATTTGCAAGGTCAGAACTCATCTATTGATTCAAAGGACACTTTAATTTTATAGATAGTTTTAAAATCTTCTGCTTTCATGATTCTTTACATCTAACAAATGATTCAGAAGTAAATACACAAGTTTTTTATTAAAACATTGCTTTGGATTATTCATTTCCTACGGCACTTTGATCTGAGAAATTCTAGAACCAATATTGTATTGCAATCTAATCTTCTCCCAGTACGAATTAAATGAAGTTTTAGGTACTATATTGTAAGTTCCCAGACTATTAAATATATTTAAAACATATTTGAAATTTTAAAATATTTAAAATGTATTAGTTTAATATGACATGTATTTTTAAAATGTCTTCACCCTTCTCCTTTCTATTGCTGAGCAACAGACTAAAAGCAAGCATGACTATGGTACCCTGGAAAGTAATCTGTGTATATTCTGTCTGAATTGCTCTCTACTTGACCTCCATGGGTTAAGTCAGGCTGAGGTTTAGACCAAGAAATAAGACAATAACCGAGCACTGTTAAAAGTATTAAGAGGGTTATTAGAGGGAGCTGCCATTGAGCTGCCTGTCAGGTTGGCTGGATTTGCTTTTTCATTACCTCAGACCTTGAATGTACCAGACATACTGCTTCTGCATTACATACTGAACAAGCCTTGAGCCACCAGCCCATGTGTGCAGCCTGACAGACACTAGTACATACTAAGCAAACAAAAACCAATTGTCCTGTGAAGTCCTTCTGACCTCACCTGGCTGAACCTACTGCATGGACATGGCAAGTCCAACACCAGAGCTGGATCTTAGACTTCATCACCAGCTAACTTCCACAGCCAAAGAAAACATCTACATTTGCCATCTCCTACAGACAAACAACCCAGCAGCCCTGTCCTACGTGGCCAGAAGGCATTGCTGGCAGAATGAAAAGTAGGAGCCATCAACACTTCATGAAGCTGACAGACACGGGGAGAAGGACACAGATGTCAGTAGGTGGGTTTCTTTTCAATAGGGCATACTCAGCCGGGCCAGGAACAGGTAGAAGCTCCAATTCATTACATCAGTGCATGCTCCTGAATGCTGCACTCCTACTAAGGAAGGCTCCACAAGCAGTATGAATTAGCTACCGATCCCAGGCTTCTCAGCGTAGTTAACTACTGAATGTATTAATCAGCACTAGTACCCACACCTACTAAGCTAAGCCCTGGCAAAAGAGTGGGCAGTGCCATCGCTGCACTCTGATCTCTAGGAGGATGATCGCAGCCATGAAAAATCCAAAACCCAAAAACACTGCAGATGCATCTCATTGCAAAAGACGTTTGATTAAGACTATGGGGTAAGAGATTCCAGAGCCTGCAACTAAACACAAAACTATGGCTAAAATGAGCGTGTGAGAATAGAGAAGAACATCCTCATTTCTTTTAAACAATCTTTTTTTTTCCTTTGATGCTTCTCAGCAAAAATGAAGATATTGCACTTAAGAGAGAAGTTTGCTTTCCTCGGTTGCTACAGCACCTCTGCACAACACGTACCAAAATTCTTAATTCCATGCTCGTCTGGGCTATGAGAACAGCTGAGGAAAATATCTCTGTCCTAAATTAGAAAGTTTTTCAATCATAGATTTTTTATAATGGGATTTTTGTAATGGGTCACTTCTTCACTGACTCATCCTTTGAAAGCATAGAGTATAATGCTACCCTGTTATTTCCTTAAATCCTCAATTTGTACAGAAAAGATTTTCTTACAAAATCCCTTTTTAAAAACAGCCCTCTTGTTCAAGGATAGGGACATACTCTGCAAAGTTACCACAATATATGATTGATCATGGTATTTCCTTAGGTCATTTTGAAAAGAAATAGGAAAAAGGTATATCTATCCTGACTTTAAAGAGGTGCGTAAAGAAAGCACAGTATCAGAAGCGTGCTGCTCTTGGAAAGTAGTGAGTACACATCTGAGTGCGTGAAGAAGCCGATTCCATCTCCTCCATTTTTGACCCCTCAGCACAAATGAATATATGTGAACAGCACTGAGGACAATGTTGTTAATATTACTTCAGAAGCAATTTTACATTTTTAGAGTCTGCCTCCTTTTCCAAAAGGATAAAGCTTAAAAACATTCCTTGATTGTTCTCCATGCAGCTGAGCTTGTGGGTATGGGATGACTCTGCAGGTCAGCAGATTTCCAAATCAACAGAATGGACCATACAGGAGTTTGGTATTTTCTTTCTGCCACAGAGGTCAGCAGTTAAGCAGTGACGCTATGCCATAAGTAATCCAGACACTGGGGTTATTAGAGGGGCTGGTGTCACACAGCAAGATATATTGCTGAAATAAAGATGTATTAAATCTTAACAGTTGTCTCATCTGTCATTGGGAGCTGCAGCCCTTGAGTACCAAGAAAAGATGGTTTCAGAAACCTCCAAAAAGATCAGGCTTTCCACTCCTCTGCTACAGGATCAAAACAGCAGCATTTAAAATCTAAGTTTTTAAATCCAGCTGAGGTACAAGAAGGTACCTAGTTAGTTAAAGCATAGGCCAATCTTTGCAAGCTTATTAAACTTCAAGAAAATAGATTTTGTAAAATATAGTTCTTCATTTTATACAGTGTATGCTGTTCAGTGTAATTTGCATGCAAAAGCCAGAAGAATGTGATTAAAAATACCCATCTAGAGACACAGATGAAAAACTTCAAACATTTCTGATTCCCTTCTGTTCCACTCATTATTTCAATACCTCACTACAACAAAGGAATAGATAACACTTGTCCTTGACATTAGCCTAAATTATCTTCGGTGTGCAATACAATACCTATTAAATTAGGCTTATTTTAAATCAGCGTCAAGGTCTGTTCAAAAGGTAAAACTCTGTGTACCTTTTGCCTTTCGTATAACACTTTCTTTTTACCCCCCCTCAAGAAACTTTTCAGAGGTCTTAAAAACAACAAGATAAGGATGGTTTTTTAACTAACTTCATTATCTAGTATTAAAAAAATGTCAAAGAGATAGTAATTTACCTCTGGCATCTTAAAACAATAACAATATTCATTTTGTGCATAATGACAAAAATAATCAGCACATTAGACAATAATTCTTCTTTAAGCAAGGTTCTAAAAAAATCTTAAATGCAAACGAGTGATTGTTCCCTTCTGACTAACATTTTATATTATTTTAAAATGTAACAATAGTGAAAATGCTGCAACTAACTTACAGTCCATTAGGACTTTCCTTACAAAACAAAGAATAAAAGGTAGCGTTCCAACAGCACCAGGCTGATGGCAAGCTACAGGTCCGGAAGATCAATGAAGGCTGTCCCCCTCCTGCGGCAACTCCCTGGCACAGGGTACTTGACTCACCAAAATTATTTAATGAACCTATGTCAGGTTCTACTCTTAAGCAAAAGGCACCCATTAGATAACATTTGATAGTCTAGAAAGGGAGAGGATCCCAAAACTTCCGTACTACAGCTCTTCCTAAAAACCGTCAGGTTTTCTACAACCAGGAGGATTACAGTGATCTCTGTGTGAAATAAAAATAGCCTGGTGCGTCCACATCCACGTGGATATCCATCTACCATACACCAATATCTGCTAGGAGGAGACGGGTCCTGTGCTTATTTCCCACAAAACACCAAGTTAAACAAAGTAGTAACTGAGCTCCAGGGACTGTCACTAAAGCCTAGGCTCCCAATGCCAAAACCATTTTCAAAACGATCTGGAGCCACATTTTCAACAATGATTTGGTAGATAAGGTTGCAGAAAGGCATCTCAGTTATTTTCTCCCCATAAAACCACTAGAAATCAGATGCCAAAATATTTTTGAAACTCTGCTTTTAAAAGCTGCCTGGTGACTTTTCAAATCTGACCTCTAAATGCTTATGGAAACAAACACAAACATAAAAAACAGGCAGCAGGAAGAAGTGAAGAGTAAGGAGGGAGGACCTCAGACAGAAACTAGCTGGTTAATATCACATCCATCTTCAACACACATTCACTGGAAGTTGAGTGCTTTTGTTTCTGTGAAATGCAGTAATGAATAGCAAAGGACATCTCTGATATTACTCTAAGCATCGTTTGCATCAGTCCTTGATTCCTGATTACTTGGTGCAGAAGCCTCCACCACCTTACAGCACTCTACGTAAGGATTGAGCACTCAAGCACTATAACCAAAGAGACAGGAACATAAATACAGACTTTTGATGGAATTATACTCCCAGCTCATTTAGTGTGAAAGCTTCAAAGACTCCAGCACTATTTTCAGAACTCATTTTGAAAATGAATTCCCTATATCACTGTGGAAACTCGGACCAATGCACCTACATCGCCTAGATTAATCCGAAAAACATTTTTAAAAAAGAAACACTCAAAAGAGAAATTACATTTATATGCACAGCCATTTCAAGCTACAAAACTTGGGAAGACGCTACCATTCTTATATTTTTACCTTGACTCACCCCAGATCCATGAATGCATATCCCAACACATAATATAAATGCCACACAGCCTGGGGAAGGAGATACAAGCATTGCCAAAACCCATCAGCTTCAACCCGTGGACAAGGACTGCACTGAAAACTTCGAAACAGGTCCCTTCCATCCTGTAGATGCTCTAATTGCACCCCGTGTCCTCTGGGCTGATCCAGCCTCTTTGTTTCTCCTTTTTTCTCTCCTAGAAAAATTAAGGTTATAAGTAGCTGGCACTCCATACCAGGGCAGCAGGCCTGTCTCTGTTTGAAGTGTCTATACTGTATTTCATAGTGAATTCAAATATTGTTGCAAGGTTATTAAAATCATTCATGATTTTATCTGTGCCAAATGGATCATTACACTGTCAACACTCATCTTTATTATGCAAAAATATGCAGAACTTAACATCTTTTGTTGAGCTGGCAAAACAGCATATTCAGTAGTAACTCTATTTTTCACTAAATTTTGCACAAGGTTAAAACATGTGTGGAATCTGATTACCAAAGGCTCCATTCAGAAACATTACACAAAACAAGCTCTTTGACTTATGCAGCAAAAAAAAATTTAAACCTACAAATAAATAAATTCTTCTGAGTAGTACTCACTGAACGAATGGTGTTCTGATTTTTATAGTTCCCTTTAATTTTTATTATTCTATATTCAACAAACACCAAAAATATTTCAGAACCAAACATTCCCTTTCGAACACCCTGAAAAATATGAAAAAATTGAAGTGTTTGAGGGCCCAGCACAAAGAAAAGTTACTTTTCTGTTTCAATAGCTGGGAGAGGCATGGCTTATCTAAGTCCTTGAAAACTGGCACGTGTTTGGGAGGACTTCGTTACTGAATTTAATTTCTTGGCAAACTACACAGAAAAATACAATCAAAGCAAATCAAAGGAACACTCACTCTGCTTCTACACTTAAGGCATAGTTAGATATTTTATTAAGTTAATGTCCGTTAGAGTAAGAGACAGTGATTCTCTGATGATTTGTGGGTATTTTAAAAAAATACTGTTTTGCTTTAAAATATTTTCAGCTTAAAAATACTTTAAGAAAAACATAACCACAGCCACATCTGAAGGCAGCTTGAGGAAGCTTGCTTTGCTTTGCCTGGCAAAGGAGAAGCACGGCCAGCTCCAGAGGGAAGGGAAGAACGGAGGCGCAGGGTGAGAAGGTGAGAGAGTATAATATAAATACCATTGAGAGTTTTAGGGCAATGTTAAGGTTGTTTGGGTTTTTTAAAGTTTTAAGATTTTTTTTTGTCTTTACTGTCTTTTTAAGTGTTCTTCTATGCACACTTCACAATCTTGCTTGATGGAAACTCTCTGCAGGCTCCAAGGCTACCTCCAATCTCACCTCTTACCTTCCACTCCTCTCTAAATCTCTTCTAGCCGAAGCAGAAGTGAATTTGCTCTGATTACCTCTAGTCTAAGAATCATTTCTTGGGAAGCTCCAGCCATCTTGAAGTAGTTTTTCTGACTCACTGTCTCATTAAGTCTTCATTTAATTTTTCGTTCTTTGTATTTCTCCTGCCAGATTTAATCTTTGCAATTGTACGAACTTTTGGAAAACCTTTTTGGGTTGCAGTTTGTAGTCTGTCACCACACAAAGCAGATGCATTGCACAAGGCTAGCACAGGTAGCTGGGTAAATTATGCTGTCAAAAGCGATTAACATTTAAAAGGACTAAACAGAGGAAGAAGATAATACCTCCAAGATCTGCTTTTAATTAAAACATCCTAGTAATTAATATTAAAAGGCAAAGACTGAAAATCAGAGCGTGCATAGCTTCTAAAGAGAACAGTTTTCATGCATTTCATTAGGGGTCACCTTTTCTGATGTGCAAGACCACTTTTAAATTACCTGTCTCACTGGAGACCATTCACTTATTAAAACAGCTCGCACACATAAATATAAAAAAAATAGACATTTAATCAGAAACATTTACGCATTCATTATTTTTTCAAATGTCCTTGCTTTAAGATAGTCTTGCCCCTCACTGAAAGCAAATCTTATTTCACAGTCTCTGTATCTAACTGTTGTATCCCAAATGATTTCTCTACTTTCCAAAATAATTACCAAACATAATATCATATATGCTAAAACAGGGAAAAGGCATCAACACTGAGCCCTGTTAGTAACTAAAATGAATAGTGCGTACCAGGAAAGTCTAACGCAGGTAGCTTTTGCACATAAATCAAACTGCCTTATGCATTCTGACAGCTCCATCTAGCCACAGCTACACAAAAGTAACTTTATCCCAGGCAGAATGAATTAATTTACATTCAGCACATACCAGCTATTACAAAAACTTGTGGTCAAAAGTGTCATTTCCAGAACAACTTTACTATGGTTTAGCAATTAGATTAACACTTTCACAGTCATATCTGTTACTCGGGTTTCAGAGAAACACAGGATCAGAAAAGTCACATCTTTAAAGGCTCCAAAATTAGAGCATCTGGATAACATCAGGAACAGATGCTGGGATCAGAACTTGGCAGGAACTCCTGAGATGGGGACCTAGAACATCATGGGGAGAACACAGAGCAAAATGGGATATAACTTAAAAATGCAAAGCACAGTGACAGAATGGGAGAGAGGAGATGCACAGGGCATGCATACATCCGATGGAGCAGATGAGCAAGAATAACATCAAAATAGTTAGCTGACAGATGTGGGGGAAAGGGAGGGGAAGGCTCCTTGTCGTGAAGCTCCAGCACCACCCATTTACAAACCTGCAGCATGTGGACCATCCTCCTGTTCCTCTGCAGCAGCACACCTGGGCAGGGGAGCTCAGGCAGCACCATCGCTGAGCAGCTGCTGGCTGCCTCCCCAGCTGCGCCCCGGTGTTACACACTGCACGGTCAGTGAGGAGGGCAGATAGCAAAAGATAAGCATTATTTTTTTCTCCATTTTCTTCCTCTTCCATCCATCACTTACAGCTCTAATAATCTGAAATTCACCTTTTTGTATACACTGGGGCACTGCATGCACTAGTAAAATACCATACATCTTTCACTGGAACACAGTGGCGCTAACTAGCTCCAGATACACAGCTTTACGTGCTGTGTATTAACAAATATTAAAATAATATTAATAAAATATTA
>NW_010127276.1:3298-4533 GCF_000699245.1 Pterocles gutturalis | reverse complement strand
TGGGCTGGCGGAAGGGTTTTGGGTGAAACCTGGTACCTGCTGATGCTCCAAAGGGTTAGAAAGGAATAATGAAATCAGAAACAGATGTAAAAAAAATAAAATTAAAAAAAAAATAGGATACAACCCGCTGGGAGGACGTGTGCCATGCGGGGTGCAGCCCCTCGGAGCCTGGTGCTGGTGGCGGGGGGGGGCGCCCACCCGCCGCCGCCCTTTGGTGACCCCCAGCCCCGGCACTGCCCGCAGTGGGGGGGGACCCTGCCCGTCCATCCCCTGGGACCCCCCAGCCCCGCTTTCCCCGCGGCGTGGTCTCTGGGCTGCGGGAGCTGCTTGTTCTGCATTTCTGTCCCTCCTGGCAGAGGACGACTTAGCTGAGGAAGGCTGATAAGAGCATTAGCGGGAGGGACGCGGGCAGGATGAAGCCGTTATTCGGAGGCTTCTCCCAGTTCCCTGCCGAAGGGGAACAGCAGGGCTAAACTGGGCTGGGTGTCACACAAATCCATGGACACATGGGCCTCCAGCGGGTGTTTCACCTGGGGGAGCATCCTTCGCAATACGTGCTGGTGGTCCTGTCCTTCTAGGGTTGTTTTTTTTTTCCTTTTCTAGCTACGTAATTTGGGGAACTTTCTTTAATTGCTCTATGATTAAGTGCCTTTTAATTTCCCACTCGTCAAATGTAATCCCATTTGCTCTTTTTTCTTTTCCTTGCTTTCTTTTTTCTTCCCCCCCCCCTCCTGGAAATTAAATTAACATTCCATCTAATTACTCAGCCACTTCTCTAATTGCTGAAGGGAGCTGCGGTTGTTGTGCTCATTTAATTAATGGAGACCCGCAATGTTTCATGCAGAAGAGGATTTATTGGTGTGCGGGAGCAGCGTGCTCTGCAGGGAGGGAGCGAGATGCCAGCCCAAGGGCTGGGAAAGGCTGGGGCTGAAATATCTTTTTTTGGGGAGTATAAATATGGAGCAAAAACCACTTTCTCAACCGGTTCAGTTGCATATCTGGGTGCATCCTTTATAATGGAGATATTTGAAAATGCATCATGTCCAGAGAGCTTCCGACAGTCAGCAGAGATTTGTCCTCTGAAGGTGACACTGGGGATGCTCGGCTGTGACCGGTCCGACACCAGCAATCCCTGCCTGTCCCTGCCCACCCCTGCCTGTCCCTGCCCATCTCCTGGCACCAGCAGCTGTGGCTGGCAGCCCAGGACCAGGAGCAGGGGGGGACTGGCCCCCGTG
>NW_010127276.1:0-3275 GCF_000699245.1 Pterocles gutturalis | reverse complement strand
CCCTGGGTTTCGGAGCCCTGGGGTTTGCGTCGCTGTTGAGGAGGAGCACTGATGCAGCCTGCTCCCGTGCCTCGGCTAAGGGCAGGTGGGATCTCCCAGCCTTGCATTTATGAGGTTTTTTTAAACATCTGCAACTCGACCTGCCTCAATTCCCTGCCTGTGTTTCCCCTCCAGCCCTTGTTTCAGGGCTGACCCCCACCACTGCTCCACGTGTCACCATTCAGCTCAAAGATTGGGATATTTCTCTGTCCCGATGCGCCAGGTCCTTCCCTTTCCTTTGCATCCCTTTGGGGGGAACAGGCTGCCCAGAGAAGCTGTGGATGCCCCATCCCTGGAGGGGTTCAAGGCCAGGCTGGATGAGGCTTTGGGCAACCTGGGCTAGTGGGAGGTGTCCCTGCCCACGGCAGGGGGTGGCACTGGGGGGGCTTTGAGGTCCCTTCCCACCCAAACTGTTTTGGGATTCTGTGATTCCATGAAAACCTGCCTCTAGGCATGCAGTGCAAGGCTCTGCTCTAAGCTGATGCTTCCATATGTTATCGTAATAGTAATACTTTTAAAACCCCTCAAACCAGCCAACTGATGGGAATGTTTGATTTGCAGACCTGCCAGGTGTCTGTAAATTCCAGGCATCCCCGTTTCCATCACAGGGGATTTTATAAGAGGCAGAAGAGCTTTGAAGTGAACCTCCTCTGCCCCAGCAGCTGGGTCGGGAGCCCGGCAGCTCCAGCTGCAAACCCTCCGCCGGAGCTGGAATCACACAGCGGGTCCGTAACGCGGGACGGCAGCACCCTGGGACCAGCCACGCACCTGGAAAGGATGAAACCCGCTGGGATGGGAAGGAGAGGGAGGAGTGAGCAGCGCTCGGGGGTTGAGCCCTCCTGGCCACGGCCACCAGCACCCAGGGAAGGTGAGTCCTTCATTCCAGGAGGAATTAAACCGATTCTCCAACACCCTCTGTTAGTGCTGGAGCGGGGCTGTGGGCTGGCGAGCTGCCGGGCTGAGCCGCGAGGATCCCTACGAGGATCTGCAGGAAGGACACAGAGGGATGTGGAACCTCTCTGGACCTGCAGCTCCCAACCTGAGCTCCCCAAAGCCACCGTCTCACTTTGCTGCAGCAGTTGGGTGGAGGGAGGTGACACTTTGGGCTGCACTGCAGCAGGACCTGAACGCTGGAGCAGGTTTCGGTGATGCTCTGACCTTCCTGACCTTCCTGAGCCAGCCCTGCACGGCCCCAGACCGAGCTCCATCCCTCCTGCCACGTGCCAGCGCCGTGGCTCCTGGTCGCCGTTTCCAACAAGCAGGAACACTCCCCAGTCTTTGATTCTCAAAACAATGTGAATTTTCCCAAAGGAACCCTGTCATCCCTTTCTGTGTCGGAATGGCGAGTCAAGAGCCGGCGGCAGCCCCCCCGTTTTGGCGTTCAGCGGGAGCCCGGTTCCTTTACAAGCCAGCACAGAGCCACAGCTTTGGTGGGGAGAGTTCTTTGCAAGGAGAGAACAACCCTGGAGCAACTCTTCATGCTTTCTGTATCGCATCCCTCCTCTCTGGTATTTGTCTCGTAGTCAGTGACCAGGCTGGCTGAGCAGGACCTGGGTAATTGCCGTGTGGACTGGGGGAAGCAGAACCCAGACCACTCCCTGGGCTGGTCCCGCTGCCTCAGGGCAGGCTCAGCTCGGGGCGGCTCTTGGAGATGTTTCCCAGGAGGCTGGTGAGAGCGATGCTAATGCAGCCCTCCTTGGAGGACGCGTGTCATGGGGATTAGGCTATTGTGTTCGACAGCGTTGAGGGCATTAGGTAAATCCTCCTTCGAGAGCAGCCCCTCCTCTGCTGTCCCTGGGCAGTGCTGGGACACTGTCCTTATGCTGCTCCCAGTGCCACCAGTGCTGATCCTGCTGCAGACTGAATTCTGGTTCATGGTGGGATGGACCACATGGTGGGATGAACCTCTGGGAGCAGGGGCTGCTGGTGTCTGAAGGGATGTTATCTGAAGCTGTTCTTCTCCCCTGGACTTGCCTTTGGGTCACAGACCCGTCCTCTCCCCATCTGGTTTGCTGGGCTTCCAGCACCAGGGATGAAGCTGGAAACCAGATCTCTAGGTCCCCGCAGCTGCGGGTGGCCGGTGGCAGAGCAAGGACTGGTCCTGGTGGGGGTCCTCCAGCAAGGAGCCCACATGCAGCCCAGATGTTTCTTGTGGCATCCTAAGAGCTCAGCTCCCCGTCAGCGGCTGAACCTCTGAGCATCCCTCTGAGTGTCCCTGAGCATCCCTCTGAGCATCCCAGAGCATCTCTCTGAGTGTCTCTGAGCATCCCTCTGAGCGTCCCTGAGCATCCCTCTGAGCATCCCGGAGCATCTCTCTGAGTGTCCCTGAGCATCCCCCTGAGCATCCTGGAGCATCCCTCTGAGTGTCCCTGAGCATCCTGGAACATCCCTCTGAGCATCCCTGAGCATCCCTCTGAGCACCCCTGAGCATACCTCTGGATGTCCCTGAGCATCCCAGAGCATCCCTAAGCATCCTGGAGCATCCCTGAGCATCTGAGCTCTGCCAGGGAGGATGAGAAAATGAGTTTTCTTGCCGTACCGACCGGTCAGCTCAGCATCCTGGATGACACCACGCTCTTGCAGAGCCAGGCATCTCCAGCTGCCAGCAGTTATTTTGGAAGAGATCTCAGGAAGGCAGGCTCTGCTCTGGATCCCAAGGATCGTTCTCCTTGTGCATCGGCGTTCATCCCCTTCCCTTCCCAGCCAAATACTCGAAGAACAAGTATCACTTCCCTCGGAGAAAATGAAGGCGTTTGACTGCAGGGCTTAAATCCGGCGTAAAATACACTGGGATCTGCCTGCTGATGGGGAACATCTGGTCCGTGACCTTCCTGCCCGAGGAGGTGTGAAACAACTCTTTGGAGATAGCTCCGCAGCAGGCGGGATGCTTCACGGTGGCGTGTTATTGCTGCGGAGCAGAGCCCTGGGCGAGCTCCCGGAGACCTTTGGGGATGGTCGGGGCGGTCGGAGTTCAGCTTCTCTTCTTGCTTCTCTTCACACCAACCCCGCTCAGCCCCCGAGGAGCGACCTGCGTGGCTGGTGTCCCCCATCGCTCCGTACCCCCGTCCCTTCCGAGCATCCCAACTGCAGCACGTCCCAGGGAGAAGGTGGGGACACGTCGCGGAGTCCGTGCCGCTGGAAATTGCGTCTGTTCTTCTGCCGACGCGTCGCTGCCCAGCCCGTGGCTGCAACTCGCTTTTGGGGACAGGGTTTTATTTATTATTTATTCACTTATT
>NW_010127275.1:3368-12381 GCF_000699245.1 Pterocles gutturalis | reverse complement strand
CGAGCCAAGGGCTAACCCACCACACTGTTCAAATATATATTAATGACAAAATGAAGTGGAATATTTAGTAGAAGACACTTTCGGAATATGCTTTAGAGAACAATGGAGTATACCGGGCAGATATCTAGACTAAAACACATTGACTCTGAGAATCTGATTCAAAAGCCACTGTAATCAGTTAAAAGATCTGAAATAGCACTGGCTTCAGGCAAATGACAAGTAAAACTCTTATCTATTTCAAAAGACATTTAGAAACATCCTTTCAACTCCCAGTAGAAATTAGTGCTGAGTCCTGCTAGACTTAGTCCTTGTCTAAATACTTCTGTTTGTACCCTTTTCTTCCCTTCTCCTCCCCACTCACAGACAGATTGTTTTATGTTCATTGTTTCAGTCTTCTGCTTCATACATTTTGGCTGTTCCCACTCAGCCAGATCATATCCTGTTTTCTTGCCCTTTTCTTTCTTTTTAAAAATACTGTTTTTCTTCTGTTTTTACTTTTTTTGTTTGTTTGTTTCCTTTGCTAATTTCCAAATCAAGTTAGGAAAGCCAAATAATTTTAACTTGGATTTACTTCAACAGTTCCATCATCTCTTAATCACATAATGCCACTAATGCCTTTATCTCACTGTTTTATCTATGCAGTAAACAGCCTTCACATAGATGCACATGCCATGCAGGCACAGATAGTTTTAAAATTCCGTCACTTATCCATTCACTAGGTTTTTCACTTTAAATATGAAAACAACAGAAATTTCAAGCATGTCTTTAAAAGCAAGCTACTTTCAGGACTTATTTTAGTACTCCAAAGCAAACTCCATTGCATCCAAAGACCCTTTCCTGTTCCATTTGAGAAGGACAGACTGTCCACACACACAAATACAGACACACAGAGGGGCACACCTTTTTCTCCCTCCGTAAAACAAACTTACAGTGTAATGGGACCAAGTGGGCAAAGAATCACAGAATGTAATTTGTTTCTAGGTGAGAGTCCAAAAGATGGACAAACATAAGTCTATTAGCCACACTGCAACAAATCATCTGCTCACCGCAGTACAACAAGGGAGCTTTTCAAATACCTACCACTGCTATATATATTTTGATAGGAATTCCAGGAAACATAAAGCAGTCAATTTCCAATAAAATTCTACTTTCCACCCTCTCCCCCTCCACTTTTTCTGCATGATTTCTTTTCTTAAAAAAAAAAAAAATGCTAACAGCTGACAAACAGACATTTCTTGTTATTTTTTCAAAAGACTGAATTAATTTTGTGATAGCAGAATGAACAAAAAAGATCCTTCCTACACACATGCTCTAGCACACCTGATCTTTTTATATCTAATGTATTGCTGCCAGTGCTCTAGCACAGGGGCAGAAAAGGGCAGGTCTGCCAGTATGTCACGGTTTCACACAACAATAACATAAGATGGGCAAGACACATCCATAGAAGTGTATTTTGAATTATTAGTTAATAGATATACTTTAAGAATGTGTATAAGAAATAATGAAAACAAATGTGGTGTTTAGTAAAGTGAAAATTTACTGCCCTGTGATGTCTTCTCTTTATTCACATAAAACCACAACACTCAAAAAATCAGATTAACTTAAGTTTACCATAAAGATAACAGTTCAACATTTGAGTGTAGCTATCCTAGATTACTTGGCTTAGATTTACAAAATATATGTCAAATAGCAATAGCTGTAATGTTTCTTTTCATGAGTCAACAGCCATATATCACCAAGCTCGTTTCACATAGACTAAAGCAATTCACTGCTCTCTGAGGTCTAGTTTGAAACAGTCATCTAGAAAAGAAGGATCCTACAGCCCATTGTGGTACTGCTGAACTCACAGACATTCAGTCAAGAAATTTTGCACTGAATTGTTAGATCTAGCCAAGAACAGTTACTCACTGAGATAGAACAACAAAGTCATCCAATGTGGAGAATAAGCCTCAAAACTGACGGCACCTTTTTGTTAACTACTCTTACTCTCTTTTGATAATTTTGATGCTGTTTCATAATTTCTGGCTTGACTGAGTAATGATTAAAAGGTCCTCATGAAGTTAGTAAATGTGGTATATACAGTAGGTTTAGTTTATCATAGAATCATAGAACCATAGAATCATAGAATGGTTTGGGTTGGAAGGGACCTTATGGATCATCCAGTTCCAACCTACTGGATCAACCTACTGAACCTACAGTTCAACCCTACATGGGCAGGGACAGCTTCAACCAGACCAGGTTGCTCAACACCTCATCCAATCTGGCCTTGAGCACCTCTAGGGATGGGGCATCCACAGCTTCTCTGGGCAACCTGTTCCAGTGCTCACCACCCTCACAGTGAAAAATTTCTTCCTAATATCTAATGAAACATTGCAATTACTAAATTTTTAATATAATTGCAGTTCCATTCAGATAAACAGCTTTCACCAGTCTTCTGGTATGGGCTCTGTAATTAGTTTAATATCTCATACCTATTAAACTAGGGAAATATATAGAAGCCCTCCTCTTCAAGGGTGAATAGGTGAGCATCAACAAGAACATTTTCCTCGTTTATCTTCATGTGAACCTCCCAAGAGATCAGAGTTCCCAATTCCTCAGTTTGCAGCTCCAAACTCAGCACTAATGTGTGAAACATGGCTGTATTTATTAAAAATGCTTTGCAATGGCTTGCATGTTTTGTCTTCAAGCATATGGTTAATACATCTTTGGATCTTGAGTGCCAGAGAAGGATGAATTATTAATTTATTAATTTAGTAGCTCAATAAAACATTCAAAGGGCAAGCCTACGCTTGTCACAGACAAGCAGTTTGTAGAGATTGACGTGATTCTAAGGCTTTCAATTCTCAAATTTACTTTGTGCTAGCCACAGGTGTATAAGAACTGCAACTTGTGTAAGCCCAAGAGAACTAATTATGTGTTAAGAAGAATGCACATTTTACCGTGTAGCATACAACACAGGAAAAATATCATGCATCAGGCTTTTCAGAGACAGAAGAACTTTAGGCAGGTAATAGGTATAGCTGTGCATGGGATTATTCTAAAGTGAACTCCCTTGAAGACATCAAAGCTAATGCCTTTTTTTTTTTCATTTAAATATATCTTCATGGTTTAGAGTTTTGCCTGAATCCAACTGATATATGAAGGTCTCCTACAAAAATCTCAAGCTTCAACAATTATTTTTCCTTTTACCAGCAATTTTAGGCAAAGGTACATTTTGCAAGAATTTAGCAGCTCTTTACTAGTAAGCCAGTGTCCAATGACTCTAAGAGACACTAAGGGGTTATTTGGAATATCTTCACTTACAAAATTAGTACAAAATGTCATAATACAGTGACAAATTAGATGAAAATTTGAATTAACATTGTCCATACTCATGTGTTCATCACTGCTATAAGTAAGTATAATTTAAATGTATGACAATTATGTCTTCAGGAACCAGTATGCACACCACTGAATTAGTTAGGCAGCCTTCTTCCATTATCTTTTGCTTGTATCTTGCATTGATGTGGGTGTAAAGGTATATTTTTTACTCTCATGGAAAATCTGAATTACAGATCTTAGAAAGATTTGTCTGCTTTCACCAAAAGTCTGTGAATAATGTGGAGACAGCACATAGAAGCACAGGTTGGAAGCAAAACTGTATAATATGGTCCATGGTAGTGGAGCTACATGAAAGAAAAAAACACAAATTTAAAAATAGCCTGCTTGTCAGAAAATGTTTTAGTGGAAACTGATTCAGAACAAGAGTGTTTCTTCCTTATCTTACCTACTCTGCAAAAGAACCCTTGACTGCAGCACAGTCAGGTAGTTCATCTTTGATGCTAAAAACACCTCCTTGAGTCAGAGGTTAATATGTTGTGAGAGCAGACACAAGCCTGGATCTATAGTTCTTAGGGTTGCAGAAACACTAAAAGGTTTTCATGTCATTCAAACATGTTCTTGAAATTCATGTCAATGTATTCTTGTTTCCTGTCTGAAAAGGTACAGTGGCTTCCTCATTCTAGCATATAAAAGTCTATGGCAACTCCAAGTCCGTCATCTGAGCCTAAGACTGTCTACAGAATACTCTCCTCAGAGGGCCTGGACAGGTAATCTCTTTCTATCTCTTTCCTGTAAAAGCAAGGTTTAGCTGACAGTGTGTTGTCTTTTGTATTATTAGTGAAGAAGTGCTCTACGCTCATTAACTGACCTAGCTTAGACTTTCTTGGTAGGGAGCTTTGGGTATACAGAGGAACACTGAACACTAACATGCAGCCTAGATAAATAGACTTACTTGTGGCTGCCATTGAATGGAAGTTGGTCATTCTGATGATTGTCCTAAAATCAGGAGCTGAAGCCATGAAAGTTCACTTTGGAAGGTATTCTGATTAAGAGATTGACATTAAGACCAACAGTATCTGTCTGTACAGAAGAGCTGATGACGTAGTTGGTGATGCCTGAGACTGACTTCAATTACAAGCCCTTTCATACAGAGATAACTCTACTATCTAAAAACATCCGTTCAGAAACCTGGGTGAACTAAATACTTCTTTTCACATGCCTTTACCAGTCTATCCTCCTCCTGAGCATGCTGAGTTCATGTTGCAAAACAGAAAACTTTCCTAGGAGTAAAAGAAAATGGGTCGTGTGTTTAAGTAATACAACAATAATCTTCCTGGCAGTTTTCTTGGGCTGCAGCTCTTTGTATCATTTTCTGTCTCTGTCAGGATGGGTGTATAAAGAACAAATGTACTTGTGGCTCATCACAGCCCTGCTCTCTCTTCTGGAACACCCTGCTCACAATTTGTCATCTATGACTCTGTGAAGTCCTAGTGTTGGAAATGGGATATCTGAAAAGGTCCCAGACTTCTGCAGGAAGTTCCTGCTCAATCTATAGGAACATGGACCATCACCTTTGTGCTACTCCATCTGAAAGCATGCCTCTATCTCTACCACCAGACCTAGTAGGCTACTGCCTCTTAACAAATGGTAGCTTCAGATGTTCAGGGTTTGAACTACAACAGCCTTAGGGGCACTTATTCCAGCAATTTCTTGGAGTTCAATTTATTCTGCGTTAAAGAAGCAAAACTTAAGATCCTTTAACTCCATCCCAGGTGTGAACACTTCCCCTGCAAGGTAGGAGACCATTTCTTCTTTATTTTCTGACACTAAGTCAGACAGATAGGTGTTCAAGAATTTTTATCAACAATGAATTTTCATCACCAACAAATTTTCAAGGTTCTGCATGAGTTCACTGCCTTTTTTTTTTTTTTTTAGAGCAGGGATAACAAGATTTTATTACTTTCTTCTTTTCAATATATATGTAGTTACCAAACAAGTGCCATCACCTGGGTTTATAAATATGTCTAATGAGGCTGATCTCTGGCATGCCTAGTCCCTAGTTCATCAGCAGCAAATACTGGGAATACCCTCCCCTGTGATTCTGCAATTTCTACTCTCACCTTAATCCATTTATGCAATACATATTTGAATCAGACCCTTGCTGTGTCAGTGCAATAAGCAAATGCCTCCAGAGAAAACCTAAACCGTCTTCTGAATCTTTTGAGGATTAGAAAGGCTAGTAAAGTGACAGTTTATTTGTGTTTAACTCCTACAAGTGATTTTGACCTTTCATGGTGGATTTGTTTAAGTGAGCCTGAGCCATATCTCAAGCTGTACATTGTTCTGCAGTTTCACAGATGTGAGGGATGATGCAAATATTTTCTTCACCTTCAGTGAACACAGATTTTCGTCTACAGTTTTTTTCTCTTGAATCCCAGGTTAAAATCAAAACAAATCTTTAAAACAAAAATGCACAGATTTGAGTTACTCAGGATTCCTGATACCAAGCTTCCTATTTTGATGGAAAAGCGAACAGCTAAAAGGAACGTGTGGCTGGGTTGCTGAATATGTAGTCTAATCTCATAGTTTGGTCAGCATGACACTGTTCAAAACACAGAAACTAGCATGTTAAAGGTATCATGGCAAACTAGAAAAGTCTTGTTCATCAAAGGTAAAGCTGAGGACACAACTCCTATCAAATAATTCTATTTAGAGAATTTTGCTTCTGTTTTCTGTTTATGAGTTTATTAAGAGCCATAACTAATTTGTATTGTAAAATTATGATCCACATCTTGTAGCTAATCTGATATTTTTAAATGTTTCTTCAGACTTCAGTTAATGTCTTCCCATGTCAAGAAAGCAGGTGTTCAGCAAATAGACTCTTCTGAATGAAGACTGATATTAATTCCCTCTCTGTATTCTTTCTGGGATCAAATGATGGACTTCAGACACTTTGTTCAGTTCCAGGCTTCTAAATTTGGAAGGAGATCACGCTTTTTACTGTAATATGAAGTTGATGACATTCATACTGTAATCCATTAGAGGCTGAGTTGAACCATCAAATTCATTTCGATTGTAATCCCAAGCACTTCAAATCCAGTTCTCCATAAAGGAAATTTAAATACATTAAGTCAGTCAAGACCTACAACTTTTCATGTGTTGTTAAGAGATCTCAAAAGAAAAAAAAAAATAGAGAGAGCATATGACATTTTTGCCAGGTAAGAATTAATTTGAATAGCTGTTTGAAATGCATTACAGCTGTTTTGTAAGTTTTTGCAGTTCTTCACATCACACAACATAAAATAAACATCAGCTGCTCTTTTATTTTTGCTCCTATTGATTTTTTTTCTGCAAACACATGAGCTCCTAGTTAACATTTTGCATTAGTATCTCTAATTACACTTCTCTGATCAGCATGTAATTATTTTGTGTATAAATGCAAATACGACTTTCTGACGTTTAACTTTGTGCACTAGTGAAGTTAAAGCAGCTATTTATTTACGATAGCATGGCACACATTATGCCAGGAAATCTAAATCACATTCAAGTTCAAATGTTAACAATGGATTAGAAATATTTATTAAATGTACAGGAATGGAGGGTAGTTCAAGGTGGTTCTGTATACTCCTTCAACAGGAAGTGCAGGAAATATTGCTTAATGATTGCGAGACAATCATTTAGACATAATTTAAATATCCAAACTTAAGATCTTCCAAGGCATAAGAACCTGAATGGTTAAAAAGGTGATTATTATTAAGAGATTACTATTATAAATGCCAGAGGTTCATTTAGAACATGTGAAGGTCATAGAAATTCAGAACTACATATACTTGTTAAAAGAACTTTTTGTCATTATACGATATTTAAGAGTATTTTTATCCTGCTCACAAATGTTTACCAGTACCAGATTTATGATCTGGAAGTTCCAGAATTCTCAAAGACATCTACAGGGAAAACAAAGAGTTTAAGCATAAATCACATCTAAGCATATTTGTGTTCATGTTTTCCCTGTTTATTTGCATTTCAGTCTGAGTTTTTAAGGATATTTTAAGAGTTTTTAAGGTTTGGGTTTTGGTTTTTTTTTTTCATTTTTCACACCTTTTGTCTCATTCTAATTTGTGAAAGTCTAGCTGCCCTCTTTCCATTGACCAGCTCATCATTCTGCTGAAATCAAGAGTCATAATCCTCACACACTAATTTCTCTCCACTCTATTCTTACTGGGAAAACAAACAAACAAACAAAAACCAAACAAAAACAGTTAAAAAAAAAACATTTCCTGATGATTTCATATGTATGAAAACTGAGAACACTCTTCTAGTCTGTCTGGAGGGGATGTTCGAGATGAAGCAGAGAGGTGCAAAGGGGGTGTCACTGCATTGTGTGGGATCTTGTATGTTAGTTTTCTGCCTTCATATACCAGGAATTTGACTGAGAAGTTAGCTCCAGTGACACCAACTATTCCAAAAAGAAGAAAAGTACATCTAATTCCTCCTTTCTGCTCTCATCTTTACAACGAGAAGAAGAAGAGAGCATGTATTAGAATTTAGTTCAAAAGTAGTAGCTACAGCCCTCATGTCCCTGCGTTCAACAAAGGCTCCCAGAACTCTTAGTTCAATAGAAATTTGCACAAATAAAGTAGTTCACTCACATTTCAAACTGGACAACAGTCTTTAATGTATAACTCCCTACGGAGGTTCCCCTTTTGCAGTTTCCCAGCCTCCATGACACCATGAAAACTTTTGGTGCCTTAAGAAAGATCATTATTTCTTTTATATGGTTCTTTAGATCTAACCGTGTGTGTTGGTTTTTCACAAAGAACTGAGCTGTGCAGTATGGAGAAACAGTAGCAATTGAGTCTATACTAATGAATTAAAAGAATCCACAGAACTTCCCCATGCTCTGGAGTTCCATCACCTCTTCCACTGAAACTGAGAATCTAGTCACTTGCACAGTGTCGTCTTGGACATTTATGGTTGGTCCATATTTGGAAGTTAGCGGAGATCTGGGGTTATACTCAATAAGCAGTTTGGCCGTAGTCACCTCATTTTAGAAAGTAGGAGCTTAGCCATTCAGACTTGAGCATTTCTGCAACAGTTATCCTTGCTTCCAGAGAACGGTTGAACACAGTTTTAATTTACTAGCAGAGATATAGCTCCTCTTGAGCTGTGATACTCTGGGTCAGATGAAACTCTCTGAAAAGAGAAGGTGCATCTTCCCAAGGAGCAATGTGGCACTCTTAATTTGGGAAAGAGACCATGGCAGCCAAACATGGCCAATCAAGTATGGGCATGGTTCCCAAGAAGAGCAGGGAAAAAAGCATTCAAGAAAGTCTTGGAAATGGCAGAATGGGGTTTCTTGGACTGTTGTCTTTAAGGAAAAGGTGGAACCAGAGCAGCCATATAACTGTCTTCACCTTGGAGATTCCACCTCTTATGAATTAGTAGTAATTCTTTCTATAGACATAATTTATTTGTTTGTTTCTTTTTAATCTCTCAGAATGTAAAGCAGTCTAACTAGTAACATTAATTACAGCATTAGTTGATTTTTTCTCATCTTCATAACTGTCATTTCTGTGATATAACTTAAATTAAGAATTTTATTACCTTAATATTTCTCATTTAGCATAGACAGCTATACAAACATACAAGCTAGGGAAGGCAGAAACAAATCATGCCAAAGAATTCTTCAAAG
>NW_010127275.1:0-3337 GCF_000699245.1 Pterocles gutturalis | reverse complement strand
CCTAAGGCTGATATATTTTTTTTTCCATTTTCTTTTCCCCGAAAAACCTAAGTAGGTTAGTGGAAATTGCTGAATATCTACATGAGACTTTCCCAGCTTCAATATTTAACAGGAAAACAAAAACATTCCTTTTGTAAGCCTGCACAGAAAAGTATCAAGATATACCAATTTTGGAACTATTTTCGGAAGGCGAAAAGTTGATACTTTTTCTCATGATCAGGTGTCATTTTAGGGCCAGATTTTTCACTTGCAATATGTATTTTTAAGGTATTTGGAATCCATCTGCTCTGCCTGTGTTAAACAACAGCATAAGGAACATTAGAAAGACAATCCAAAAATCAACCTTCTGAGCTAGCCGCTGACCAAAAGGAAAATTTGTAGACCAGGACAAGGGTAAGATCTGAGATCCCACTTCTTTGTAGAAATTACTTTCAGGAATTAAGGTCCAGAAACCCCTTCAGAAGTTGCCACACTGTGACTGGAGCAAAGGAATAACCTGCTGGCCTGTTTTGAAAACATCACACTCTTTGTCTTCTATACCCTGCCTCAGGGATTGGTTTGTTATTTTATATTTAAAAATAAATTTATAAATACCTTAACATACGTAGCAGATGATGGCAAAACCCAGGACTTTAAGGCTGGGTTTTAAGGCTTTAAGGCTTTGCTTTCTCACGATTCTTGTAATTATAAAATTTTTCTTATCTAGTGCAATGAATCTTTTAATATGTCTTTGAATTTTGCAGAGTGGCATTATTTTAACACTTTTACCTATTCCTGTTTCCAGCACTTTCTGTCACATATTATCCTATGTTTGGTACTGAGGAGACTTCCCAGGTGGTTGGAGTATACAGTTTTACAGCCATTGTGGCTGAAGAAAATCTTAATCTATTACATGAAAGATGGGAGCCATCACCACAATTATGTTTTTCCTTACTTTTAAAGAAATGGCTTCTGATAAATTTCTGTGGGAAGTCCATATCGGTCAGTGCACGGTAGGAATGTTTAGGACTGCTTTCCAAATTTGACCCTTCATTCAAAAGATCACACAGGGTGGAGTCAATTTCACTAAATACAGACTCCTTCTGCTACCTGAGATGCACACTGCCAGCATATATGACAAAGAATTCTAGTGAGCCACATCTATTTTTAGCACATAGGATTTGTTTAGTTAAAGGAAGACATCTCCATGTGAACTGACCTTCAGAAGCTCCCTCATATAGCCTGCTGGAAGAAATGGGCACTTCTGAAGTCTAATTCACTACATTCTAAGGTACATATCTAGATCAGCTTAATAGATCAGTTTAAACAAATTCTGAGACTGGGTGGGTTTTTTTGGTTTTTTTTCTTTGTTAAGTTGGTTTTGTGTTTTTTTTTTGTTCTTCCCCAATTTATGTGTAAGCAGCTGTAAATCACAGTCTTCCTTGTGCATCTCTACAGTGGGCATGACTACATCTGCAGGTGGGACAAACTCCAACCCTGGCTTCTGGAGCTGGTTCCTCAGGAGAAGGACACCAAGTGGCTGGTCTTGGGTATGTGCAGAAGCAGACCCCTGGCAATTTATACAGTCAGGCCTAGAGGAACCTGCACAATTCAGGCAGCAACTGACCCAGATGATTTCTGACAGTTCATGATTTCTGTGTTATGGGACCTCAGGTTACCTAACTCTTGTTTTAGATATACATAAGTCTTCCACTGCCTTTCACTGCACATACCCTGTATATGTTCCCACAAAACCTGATCACAGAATCCATAAAGTTGGTCTTTAAGTGCTAGACAGAATACAACTGATTTCATTTACCCCAAAGCAATATATTTTTGTGGAGGCTCTCACATTTTTTATGAAAGCTGTACTGCTGCTCGTTTGCAAGACGATCTGAATTACCCTCCTTTCCAAAAAGCACTGGAGAGAGGAGGCTTTAGGACTTACCAAGTCAGTACTCACTTTTAAATTTATTATTTGCAGGTCATGGAACCAGCATATATTGACAACTCTGTCAGAGACATTACAGGAAATCATGTGAAATTATAAAAGTTCTAAGTGGTTTTACTGAAAGGAATAAATATATAATTAGAGTGTTATTAAAATTCAGATGTTGCAATTTTTTATTTCACAGCTATTATGACCTAACAATTTCTAGTTTACTTAGAGATACTTGAGTTCACAGACCATTGACTGAATGGCCTGCAACAGCCACTCAGAAATCATTATGGTCTTTTATCTTAAAGTGGTTTCCACATAAAGGCATTAAGACGCATTTGGAAGTGGAACAGGGCCAGCTAGGGCCAGGAAAGATGGGTGAGGCGTATGGCGGAATTTACACGTAATAAAAACCTGCAAAAAGGATTAATTATTTGGTCAGGAAAAGAGAAATATTGAAAGGGAACTGAATCAGGTTATCAATACTGTATAAAACATATGTTCAAAAAAATGGAAGGAAAAAATTGTTATTATTGTCTGGCCTGTCCCACAGTATATTAAAAAACCACAACATCATAAAATGAAGTAAAAAGAAGATAAATATCCAGTGCAAATTAAAAGATGCTTCTACAGAAAAAAGTCATCAAATAAAGTTAGTAGTGCAGAAAATCATGAGACAATATATTTCAACTAGGTCTTAAAAAAAAAAAAAAGCTGGATAATTTTATACCTACTAATAACATTTGAAACTATGGTAGCTAAGATAATGATAAGGCTAATCAGATCTCTTGTTGTAGGGTATACTCTGATACCATGCTGCAGTCAGGAAGAAATTATTTGTATGCTGTGTAAACTATAATTTAATGAAGATGGTTACATGTCTTATGGAGGAAGTTCCTGCTAAAACATTAGGTGAAAGCAGTACCAGAATCACTCCTTTGCACAGTGACTGTAATCTAGAATAACTAGTCATAGCAGTGACATTTAAATTTGGTTATGGGTGAGACGGTTAAAATTATTATTTAGAATAACAGCCTAGATTATTTTTCCTTGAAAAATGTACTATTTTACTTATAAAATTGTTAAAAGAGAAGTTGTTTTAATTTTAGTTTGCTTGACTTTTATGTCTTAAATTTAGTCTTTTACATAAAATTTGTAGAAAAACAGTAAAATGCAAAGTAGCTATGGAGAAGCCACATAAACCAGGAAAGATTTCAAGCCTATGCACATTTTTACATTACACCCACTGTAAAATCATGGTTTCCTGTGATTTCTTATCAATACGGTGACAGCAATAGCAGCATAAAAAATGCCGTCTTGATAACATGTAGAAATCTAGAAACTGAACTGATACTGAAAGCCATATTTCTTCACTTGCAGCCCAGAAAGGCACCCATGTCCTGGGCTGCATCAAAAGAA
>NW_010127274.1:0-1199 GCF_000699245.1 Pterocles gutturalis | reverse complement strand
TGAGCCCCCCCCGCCCTCCCCCCCAGGCTGACCGGGTGGTGGAGGCAGTGAGGAAGGATCAGGAGGGGGACGCCACCGCCGCCCTCTCCCTTTACTGTAAAGCCCTGGAGTACTTTGTGCCGGCTCTGCACTGTGAGTTCTCTCTGGGGGTCCTGGGCTGAGCTGGGTAAATTCTAGAGGGCAGCACCCCAGGAGAGGGAGTTGGCAGCCCACCCACCTGGTGTTTGGTTGCTCTCCCCCCCAGATGAAAGTGATGCTCGCCATAAAGAAGCCCTCCGGGCTAAGGTGAGCCAAAAATCCGTGGGGGGGGCGGCATCCCCCTGGCTTAGCAGGGCGAGATGCCCCCCGTCCCCTGTCCGCCGTGGTGGGGGGGTCTCCTCACCCTGGGTGGCTGCGGGCAGGTGGGGCAGTACATCTCCCGAGCGGAGGAGCTGAAGGCATTGGTCACCTCCAGCAGCAAGAACCTCCTGCAGCAAGCGAACCCGGCCAGAGAGATCCTGAAAGGTAGTGCTTTTTGGGGACCCCCCAGTGGGGTGGGAATGAGGCACCCGGCAGGGTTTTGGGGTGAAGGGTACCTCCGCGGGGCGCTCCCCATTGCAATGTCCCGTTGCAGAGATGGCCAAGGACAAGCCTCGGCTCTACGCGGCGCTGGAGATGGCATCTGCTGCCATCGCTAAGGTGAGCGGGGGATTTGGGGGTCCCCAAATGGAAGGGGAGAGAGCAAATTCAGTTGGGGAGGGAGCTGGCATACCCCCCACCTGCAGTCCAGCCCCTGGGGTCTTTTTTAGGAGGAGGAAGGTGGCGATGAAGGTGACACCCTGGAGCTCTACCAGCAGAGCCTGGGGGAGCTGCTACTCGTCTTGGCTGGTGAGTTGGGACCAGGGACAGATCCTGACCCTCGGTGGGTGCTGCAGGGCCAGGGATGGATCCTGACCTGCAGCTGACATCAAATCCTTTTTCCCTCCGCAGCGGAGCCTTTCCCCCCGCAGCGGAGCCAGCGGGACGGCGACGGGAACTGCTGCACGCTGAGGTGGGTGCCAGCCCTGGGACAGTAGCATGTCCCTGTTGTCCCCCTCAGTGTGGCTTCGAAGGGATGGACTTTCTTCTTCTCCCTGCCAGATCCAGACCCTGATGGCCCGAGCTGAGTACCTGAAGGATCAGATGAAGGTACAGCTGCTTGGGGGGGCTCTGGAGTATGT
>NW_010127273.1:0-1482 GCF_000699245.1 Pterocles gutturalis | reverse complement strand
ACGCCCCCCCCTCCATAAAATTTGACACAGTATCCTCTGAATTCCACTCTAGTTGTTGAGGTTTTTGCCCCGCTCTGTTTGAAGATTTCTGAGTAGTTTGGTTAGAATGAAAATAAAAAATAAAAAGCAGATACAAAACCATTTCAAACAAAGTATTTGTCATCATAAATCTTGTCCTATTTGAATAAGCATGATTCCTGTTGACTTACACAGCAATGTCTTCTAGAGAAATATCGATGTTTATCTGTCAAAGGCATTTAATAAATGGCACCAGATACATCCGTGCAGGACTGGTTTGTGCTGGCTGAATTTCTAATTTCCACAGCCTGCTCACATGCCGTGGGGAAGAAAAAAGCAGAAAAATCCCTGTAAAACTCCTGAAGAGAAAATTGTTAGCACTTATTAAACACATTGCTGTAATTTATATAGGCCCAATGTGATGTCAACTGTCTTAAACATTTTGGAGAACTGAAAGAATGTAAGCAATGTCTGAGGGATCCTGTTGGAATAAATAATCTTTCTTGGGCTTTTGGTTTTTTTTTTTTTCTGTTAATTGCTGACTTCCTGAGGGCAGCCCTCTATGCAAGCAGTGCTGAGGGCAGGATATGCCATTAACCTAATGCTATAGAGCTTCCCCTCACCTCCAGTGTCCTTTTGCAAAAATAAAGGCACTGGCTGTTGTCTCCTACGTTTCTCTAGAAAGCATGGAACAGAGTCAGACTGTGTCAAGCAATTAGACATGCTGTACGGGGTGTGTGTGGGGGGGAGTTTGTTCTTACAGCAATACAATCAAGGTAAAAGGAAGGAAAAAAAAATAGTACTGCCTGCACACGGAATGCACAGCAAATATAAAACATCTGCTTGGATTACTGCTGGCCCTGTCTTGTTTTGTATGGTTTGGGGGTGGGGATGGGAGGAGGGGAAAACTTATCCTGCTAATACTTTGCAACCTGCTTGCACGAAGCATGAATTCAAAGCAATAAACATACAACATTAATGACCTCTGCATTGAAACACACATGCAGGAGGGACCAAACCTCCTTGCATTCCTGTTCTGGGACACTGTGAGGATGCTGGGGTTAAGGTGAGAGGGCAAAGGTATCCCTGAAACTTCCAAAATATGCTGCAGACAGGTACAACTGCAAACCCAAACTGGCCTGTCTGCTGTGAGACTGCTCCTGCTACTGGGTGTGAACTGCAGGGCCACAGCCGGACAGTTACACCACATGCTTCGAAAGCCATCTTCCTGTTGCATTTTATTCCTATATTTTTGGCAGAGCACCTAGTGCACAATTACTGGTGTCCTGCTATCCCAGCCTCCCCAGGCTCCTTCCCTAAAGGGGAGGAATCTCTAATGCACTGGTAATTTCCTGGAAGCACTTTTTTTTTTTTCCTAAAACTTTTTTTTCAGAGCATGGCTGTTTATAGATACATAGATATATATATACATACACACACTTTTTAATATATATATGTATATAT
>NW_010127272.1:498-8898 GCF_000699245.1 Pterocles gutturalis | reverse complement strand
CCACCTCCCTCAGCACCCGCGGGTGCATCATAAGAAACCTTCTCACCTTCATTCTGGTGCATTCTGGTAGTGTGAGGTGCACTGCTGTTGGACAAACACTGGAGCACTTAGGGAAAGGTTACAGTTTGTGTCTCTCAGTAGATTGACTTTTGACTCTTCCATTTGTAGGAATCACTAACAATACACGTCGTCAGTGAAGGCACTGATGACATCTATCCTAAACGCAACACTAAGGTACAAATTTCAAGGAATCCAGAAAGAAAGAGAGGAGAGAGAATGTCACAAACACCAAACCGCTGTTTTAACAGTAAACTTGTGCCTCCAGCGAGGCAGGGAGACTGTGTAGCTGTGTCTTGGAACGATACAGCAAGTTCCCAGCAGATGTCTTCAAATTGTATTACTCACAGATAAATAACAAGTTGGGAATTTTCATTTAAGCATCTAGGGCACGTGATTAAAGGGAAGATCGTTATAATGTGCCACTTACACACTGAAAACTGAGAAGGGAAAGTGTTCTTTTAAATGCAAAACTAATCTTTCCGTTTTCAGGTCCATTTTGTGATTTTTCGGCGTTTGACTCCTGCTTTTTTAAACATTTGGATTTAACATCAGAAAGCTACTCCATCTCCCCTAGGGTAGAAGGAACACATGAAAGCAGCAAAAGGTCGTTCCTAGCAAAATTCAAGCAATACTGCTATCCACTAATAAAGTGATACTATTTTTGATTGTATCACAATGTTAGACAATGAAAATAACAGGGAGAATAAGCTGAAAAAAGTTATTCACCCCACCAATTGCTCTCTCTGAACTCATTACATCAAAGATGCTGTTCTTTGGATACCCAAACCCATACACCAGCCAAAGTTAGGGTGCTGAAACTGGGGGGATCTTTTTTCATTAAAGTTATACCTAGGGGAAAAGAAAATAATCAGAGAGTCAAGCAATGCCCCCAACTTCACTGTGTCCTAAGAGGACAGAGTGAAGAGTGAGGTCAGATCAGAAAGAGACTTACAACACGGGACAAACTCGGGGAGGCTCTGAGTGTGGGGTTTGGGATCTGCTCTCCGATGAAATCTTCTCTTCGGTTACTGTTTGTGCGTTGAACCCACTAACACCTCTGTTAGCTCTTGTTCTGCACAACAGTGTGGGCAACCTTGCAAACACCAAACCAAGCAGAGAACTGCAGCCTTACTTGACTTGCAGTGTGTTTTTTACTGAAAAATACATTTTATTTATCATAACATTCAAAAAAAAAAAAAAACAACCAAACCAAACAAAAACCCAACATAATACAAATGCTAACTTGTTCAGTTACAAACTTTGGTACTTAGCGGTTTCAGACAGTTCGTTCTCACATGGTCATGACATCCCGAAGCATTCCCGACGTGCAACGCGCTGCTAGTGCAATTCTCCGAGCGACTCTGCCGTCCTTCCATCCCAGGCTCCCAGCATCCTGCAGCAGAATCACCTCGGGCTTCAGCTACGCACTTGCCACAGTGTCGTCTACATTGAGAGCAGCTGAGAGAGTCCGTTTCTCTCCAGTTATGTATCTTCTTTATTTATTTTTTTCCCCCCTTCAGGCAACAATCATCAAGACAATGTGTTCAGGGCATTTTCCCCTTCACCTTACAGCCCACCGCTCTCTCGTCAGACACACCACCCACATCCTCTTAACAATCATTTTCCTTACTTCACATTTGCACTTTTAAATAGCTTTACACTGATAACCCACTCCCTTAAAAAAGGGGGGAAAAAGATGAAAAAAAAAAAAAGAAAAAGAAACAGAAAAAGGGGAAAAAACCACAAGCATTTTTAAAGCAGTGTATGTGTTCTTGGGTAGCCACAAGTTAATGGTAACTTACAAGCATGAGGAATGACACTTTGGCCATCAACACAAGGGAGTAAAGGCAGCTTTGAATGCAGACAAGAAAAAAAAACAACCACACAACCCATAAATAAATTTTAAATCATTCATCAAGTGATTCACCAAGGATTACATTTAACTGAGTGGAACCCACCCTACTGCAAAACACCAGAACATCCGTGCACCTCTCCAGTCCTGCTCAGACTTTCAGTCAGATCCTGCCCCAAAGCCTGCAGAAGTGGGGGTCCGGCTGCTGCAGCCCCTGCACCCCAATGGCCGGGCTGGGAGGGGACTGGAGCAGTGCGGAGGATTTTGCCCTGCTTTGCACACGGGGTGAATTTCAGCCGTAAGGTTCTACGGACACACTGTGAAACATGTAATACTAGCAGCTGGTGAACCCTGACACAAAGGGCTTGATGCTAATGCAAGATATGTGGTTACACATCACCCTATCAGCTGGAGGTATCCACTGCTGGGTACACATGGAGGAGCACCATCTTACCGGATTTTTTTCCTGGCGACCTTTCGTGGCGCTGTCTGCTGGGTCTGGCTAGACTCAGACCCAGAGGTCCGGTTTTATACGTATGAAGTGAAGAACCCAGTATTCTGGTCTGCAAGGCACTCAGTGCTCTGGGCCAAGTTCAGCAAAGCGTTGCATTGAAGGGTGAAAAAAAAAATAATTATTGCACTTCCACTGAAGTCCCCAGGAACCTGCTTAGATATTTGAAGTTCGAGATGCATGGGAAGGTTTTGCTGGACAGGCTCTGCGAAGTGAAGCTCCTTGTAAAACTGACCCCTCGATGCAATCACGGAGTCTCTTTAGTAATAGACAAAATTAAGCAAACACTGTTTGGCATTAGAATTGGCACATTCCACTGAAGAAATCTCCCCTGAGAAATTAAATAGCTGTTGGCACTGCCTCATTTCATTGCTTTCATATCCACAGGGAGTTAAAAAAACACCCTGCAACATTTTCCTCCAACAAATACATGTTGACATCCTGGGCCCTTTGTTTTCTACGTTTTGTTTTTTTTTTTTTCCTTTCAAGTACACTGGGTGAAACTGTAAACCCTGAGTTTGTGAGTGCAAACCTGTATCTTGTAAACCACAATGTGAAACTTCGCTCCCAGCACCAATACAGGGGAAGATAGGACAGAAACACCTTTAAACACGGATGCTAGTATTAGATACGTACCGTGCACGCATACGTCACAGTGGACGATCTACTCTGGTACCTGCACTGCCCTGCAGCCCCAAGTACTGTTTGGCTTAACGCCGATACTCTAGTTGTAACATCTGCAGACTCACCATGAAAGCGGGGAAGGAGCATTCATTTTCTGTAAGAGGCGTTCAGCCTGAGCCCCGGTGGGAAGCAGCCACACACCCAAAGAGCACAGGGACACAGCTTCCACGCTACGTGCTCTAGCTGGGCACGCCAAGCTCTTCACAAAGGGATATAGTGGTTTTGCATTGGATTTCCACGCCGATAAAAATAAATGAGAAGATATATGTTAAATCCCTCACTGTCTGTATGCTTGCAGTGCATTTCATCCTGAGGGCAATTTCAATTTGTGCCTGTAAACAAATAAATTGCATGGAAATACGTGTGGTTAAAGACAGCTGTAGCTGAGTTTTCTGGATCTTGAGAGTTACACATGGAAATGAAAAGCTGGGGCTTTCTTTAAGAATGGGAAACCCTGAAACTGCCTTCCCACCGGGAGGATTCTCCTGCACCTCTTGGCAAAGGCTTAAATACAGACTTTTGGGGGTTGCATTGAGATTTTTGATTTTCAACTTGTTACCTCAAGAAAGCTTCAAGCTAAATAATTGAGGCTTGACCTTACTCGCTTCCCAAAGCTCTTCACTGAATGGAAATTTTGGGCAGGGAACAGGCTATTGTAGTTTAGTTTTACTGTTGTGATAACAATTCTCTCTTACAGAGACGAACTGGTTGCTGGCAACACCACCATCGGTTTAAGCAAAGTTTGATAAATGGACATATGTAATCACTGCATTTTGGGTCATCTTAGTTTACATTTTCTTGTTCAAAGGAGCAAATACAGAGAGCATGGACGTAGCCCTCAGATAAACCTGTCAAACAACGGCTAAGGCAATGAGTGATTATGAAATAGGAATTATTGGGGCTGTAGCATTAAAAAGCCCCTCTCCCAGGGGAATCCGTGGGATTGTCTTTTTAGCAATGTTGCAGTTGAAGGAAGAATAGACTGCAGTCTTACAGAAAAACAAATGCTGTCTTCTCCTTTAGAGCCAGGATCTAAAAATATTACATTCAATTTCCAGTATTTAAACACTGTCATCATTAAGGCAACGTGTGATGTTCAACACAGGACTGAGGAGCAGATAAAAAATGAAAGCAATCAAATGTGTTTCCTGACATTTCCACAATCCGTTTTGAACCATGCCAAAAAATAAACACACAGGATAATCTGAACACTACAGATCTCTCCGTTTGCAATTCCAAGTGCAGACACAGAGTACAAAATATACATCTGTTTGAAAATCATCACCGAAACTTACAGGGAAGCCCCTCATTTACTGCAATGGGTGACAGCTGAGGGGTTTATTTTTTTATTTTTTTTTAAGAGTTGCAGGGCTGCAATAGATCACCACGGCACATTCCAGGGACCTGGATGAAGCCGTGTGTCGATCCGCCCTGGAACACTGCTGCATTTACACCCTGCTGTAGTGGCACTGCTACCGCCAGCAGGGCGGCAACACCTAAAGCCTATGGATTGGCTCCAGTATAAAAACAACTCTGCAGAAAAGAATGCAGCAATTTAGTGTTGCTTGCATAATGAAACGTGTGTATACTCCAAAACTGGGGGGTATTTAGGAGAAAACAAGCAACTTACACACTTGCGTGATAGAGCAAAAAAAAAAAGAGAAAACTGTGGAAGCAGTTTCTAGGATGAATGTTTAGAGTTACCAAGTGTATTTCAGATTAAAGGAGCATGATTCTTCTTCCTTATCCCTGTAAAATAAAACAACACAGAAAACCTTCATTAATAAAAAGTAGACTCTTAGAGAACTGCCACAACCAATTCTTACAGAGCAATCTTTACTACTCCAGGGAAGCACACAGTATCTCCTTCATTGTCACACTATTGTTGCTACTCATTTCCTAAGCTCCTGCCAAGAATCAGACAACAGCACCCGACTTTTTAAACTGACCCAGTGGTCCAGCAGCCTTGTCTTTTGAGCAGAAACAATCCTTGCTGCTCGAGGTGTGAAATGTGCCGTGCCTTACAACCCTGCAATTCCCGACAGCCTGCTCCCGGGGAGCCCCACGTACACAGGTAGCAAGAGGGCAAAATGATCCAGCGGGGATTTAAGCCATCCATCCACACAAGTCAAAGACCTGAGCACTTTACTTACCCACACAGCATCCAGCACTGCGTACGTAAGCGAAACGGAAACAACCCATAATTGTGTGCTTCAAGATTCGGGGAGTCAAGACTTAAATACTGGTCCAGGAAAGCATCCCAGGCAAGGAGAGTAACTAAGCTCACTGTTAACTTTTATTGGCATCAGGGTTAAGTACGACTTAACGCATTTCCTAAGTAGCCATGGATTTGAACATAAGCTCATGCTTACGTCCATTCGCAGATCGATTACTACATCAAATGCTGATGCCCTTTTAGTTCTTGGAATATTCCTGTATTTCCCACTAAAATTGGACGGATGCTTTACTAAATTCTCAGTGAAGGTATCAGCATAAGTAAATCCTACGTACTGCACATTTCACTGCGAGGTGACTTTTTGACTTAATAATGTAGACTATACATTCCGCTGAACCCGGCACAAAGAAAACAGAGTTTTAAAATATTGATCTATGAGCCTTTAAAAAATCATTTGTATACGCTATCCACACAAAATTAATTTTGACTTTGACTCAGCCTACTCTTACCACAAAAGTCAATGCCCCAGGTATTCCTATAACTATCAGGTGGTTTCAGTTTAGGCACATGTCTGAACAAAGCAAGGAAAGAAAATCCGCTTCCAATATTGGCGGTACAGCTTACTACAGTTATTTTCTACTTTGTGACATGCTATTTGCTTATTTATTTACCCAACACAAGACATAAACTCCCCAGAGTATGATGTGGGAACAGACACAGAAGTTTCAGACACGTTTTCAGTCATTGAGGCTGGGAATGAGCTCCCTGCGGGCAGCCCACTCACTACGGGTCAGCGCTGTCAAGGTTCGGATGCAGGCAGATTGGGAAATATTTTTTTTTCTATATGAAGGAAGAAGTGCAGCAGGCAAGAACGATGTTGCTAAAACTCCCCAACTCCTGTGAGTGAAGAAGAGGAGGGAGAAAAGCGACCTCACAATCTCGCTCAGAAACATCTCTCAGAACATACTCCCTAGTATTTGCTGTATATGAAAAATTCAAGAATTTTTCAGAAATGGCATCTTGGATTTTGCCAGAATCCAAACTGATAGGATCCACCTTATCCCACTGATCATACAGAAGAGAGCACCAGCCACAGAAAGAATTGCTGGAAGAGCAGCAGATGTGCAGAGGATTCAGTGCCAACAACGCAATGGGCATCCCACCGTCACCAAAGCTTCCAGTCAGCTCCGTCACATTGATCTCCAAGAGGTGACAGAGACCAAGATGGAGCAGTCCTTGACACAGTGACACAGTTTCTGAATGAAGATGTGAAAAAAATAAAGGTAAAGAAGGGAGGAAGAGATTACGTGCAGTGCAGAAGGAAACACAAGAGTGGAAAGAGAGAGCATCAATTCAGCTTATTTTGGCTAATTAAAAAAAAAAGGGGGACCTGAAAGGAGAATATTTTATTCAAACCCCATGCTCATATGATGAAATCTGAATGCTTTAAAATCTGTTTTAGAATCTGAACAGCATTGTTGCAATTAAAAAAAAAAAAACAAAACTCTGATCTGATGTGAAAGCAATTGGAATGAAAAGATGATCAACAGCTCACCCTCCGACTCATATGAAGTGATACTCCTGTTCTTGTTAGGGGAAAAACACCACCCCAAGCAAACAAATGCATTTCATTAGGAAGAGAAAGCCAAAAGAGACAAAGGAAAAGAAAGGGAAGCAGGGAAGGAAAAAAAAAAAAAAAAAAAAAGGCAAGCAGATAATAGAGAAGAACAGGAAAAATTATCCACAGGAACATCAAAGTTCTGTAGGTGAAGGAAAATGCTGAGTACGCACAAGGACAGACCAGAATAATGGGAAGAAGGCTATAGATGCGATGCCCCTCGGGCATATACCTGAGAGCTACATGGATAACCAAAGTCTGATGACAAGCTAAATGGATGCAAGCAATTAAAATGTTTTACTTTACTGACTTTCGGAATAGATTGAGGAAAAAAATCCCCCAGCGTATCCACGATACACCAGCAGGACACCTGCCTGGGCAGGTCGGAGCCACGGGGGGGGCATCCCTGCCTGCGTCAGACAACACGCATCCTGACATCACTCGCAGGAAAAGATGAAGGTCTTTAAACTTTAAATCTTTAAATATGATGGGTTTCACTTTTTAAAGAGTGTTCTAAGAACAGCTAGAGCTTTTTGTTTAAATAGCTGCTCTAAGATAGAAATATCTGTACTACACACTACACCTTTCCAAAACCAGCAAGTTTCTAAACTGAAATCGATCAAATTCCTTGTGCTAGCAGTCTGAATTCAGCCTACAGACCAAATGGAAAAAAATTACATACCTTTTGCCATTTTTTTTATCTAGATACTCTATCAAGACTTTACTGACAAGATCAACTCAGGTAGCCCAGCAGAGCTCAGCTCAAATTGTTACTTTGCTTGTCCTGAGTGACCCCACAGGGGCCAATGAAAACAACTTCACTTACGTCCAGGATGAAAGAATAGCACTTGCAAGATAAAATATTTACAAACTGGTGACAAACCCAAACCTCCAGCTGTTGCTGCTGTTTCTCTTTGCCTTTTGAGACACACCAAGAACAAACTCCGTGAGTTTCCCAAAAGCCATGAAAGACTCTGGCAGCTCTGCCCAACGCTGCACTTAATATAAGATGAACCACGTGTTTTACTGCAAGAGGCAAAAGGAGCAGCGACACTCACTCTAAAGGCACTTTCTTAGTATTTCAGGTATTTCAAAACAAAATGCCATTGTTCCTTGGGTATTTTGCACAAAAAAATCTCATACCCTGGTTTTGAAGCATGCCATATGCCCAGACCCGCACCCTGCTCCTTGCTCCAGAACCAGCACCCAATGCCCCCACACACGCAGCCCCCAGTTTAGAGGCTGGCCCCGGGTCCCAGTCCCAGGTAACCGGATGCTGGTGGGACTGTGGCAGGCCAAGCTCGGAGTCACTGTGCAAAATTGGGATTTGCAGCGGTGCCCGTGGGCTCTGCCAGAGCCCTCCTGCATCGCAGGCAGCTGTGGGCACCCCTGCCCCTGCCCACAGCTCCGGGGCATCAGGGTGACACCCTGGGCTCTACCCCATGCATCTCCCTCCCTCACCCCCCTACCAAGAAGGACCCAAAATAAGGGTTTGCCTC
>NW_010127272.1:0-468 GCF_000699245.1 Pterocles gutturalis | reverse complement strand
GAAACAGGTGCTTAGGTGGGTGCTTGCCTCTCCTTGGGAGGAAGAGGCCAGAGGTGAGAAGGAGAGGATGTGCTGCCGAGGCGGGGGGGCCACTTCATGGCTTGCAAGGTGGGTCCAGAGGAGATGCCCAGCCACACCCCCCCTCCCCGCGAGCAAGGGGATCCCACTGAAACAGGGCCCCCAGCCAGGGGCTGCACAAATCCAGCCTGCATGACAAGCAGCTATGGTGCGCTTCTACTGAAACTGGCTCTGGGTCCAAAAAAAGGGGGATTTACCTGCTCTGAAGGACACCGAACTGCACCGATGGGAGTGCGGAACCTTTGTGTTTCTATCTTATATTTCAACTTCTGTTGAGGGCTCACCTGCGGACCCCAGGCCTGGTACTCACCCTCCTTGGGAAGAAGCTGTGGCACAGCTCTCTCCTGTCAGGTAGCCCCGTCGGCCCATAACCCTCACTCGTCACCACCC
>NW_010127271.1:0-848 GCF_000699245.1 Pterocles gutturalis | reverse complement strand
AGCGGGGACACCCCGTTGAGAACAGGGGGTTTGCTCCGTTTGCAGGAGTCCCCCTTCGCCCCCCTTTGGGACCCCCAAAGCCCCTCCTTTTCCAAATAAATAAAGAAAAACCACAAGGATAATAATAATTGGAATATTATTATTATTATTATCAAGGATAATGATAATTAGGAAAAAATTGTTCATTTACCTCCCTTTTCCTTGGAGTTTTTACTCACCCCCCTCAAGGCCAGCCCAGGTGGTACCCAGTCCAGGGCATCCCTAAGGGCACGTGCCCGCAGCATCCTGCCAGGTGTGATGGCAGGTAATGAGAAATATCTGCTGGTAGATTGGGATAGAAAAAAACACCACAAAATAAGGGGATTGCTTCCAAGAAGATGGTTTCATGGCACGGCACGATATAGTGGTCTTGCTGGGGGAGCGATGTTGCAGGGGCTGTGAGCTACCAAGTGTTTAATCTGGGGTTTATAAAGCACCATGGATTCAGGCTGGGCAGTAGGCAGCTTCCCTGAATCCGGCATAATTGGCTCTTTAATCTGCTCTGGAGATTCCTGAGCTGGGTACCGATGCTATCTCCTCCTTTTGATGAGAGTGGTACAAAAAGAAAAACAAGGAACAAAAAAAAAAAAAGGGACATGGTGTGAATTTATTTGCATCTCCCAACAATAATCCAGTCATTCCGCCCGGGAAATGCGTGTCCTGCTTAATGCCCCTCTATGCGGTTTTTTTTAGGATGCCCAAGAGCTTATTTATTTATTTACTTACAGATTTCTTTTGCAGAGGTGGAAAATGAGAGGCAGAAAATGCCTTTCCAATATTTTTATTATTTTATTTTATTTTATTTTGTT
>NW_010127270.1:0-2958 GCF_000699245.1 Pterocles gutturalis | reverse complement strand
CCCTTGCCACCAGAGCAGACTTGCAGCCAGGGAAACCCTTAGCAGTTACTGACAGGGGCCGGCACTGCAGCCCCTCCCTTGCTGCCAGCAGAGCTGGAGTCCCGGTAAACCTTAATCAGATACTTACAGGAGCCATGACTGTGGCCCCTCCCTGCTACCAGACCAAACCCCACACACAAAACCACAACAACCAGCACCTTATTAATATCAGAGGGAGCAATTCGCTGCTTTGTGCAGTTGGAGGACCAAGTGTGGCATTTCCAATGGCATTTATTTCCAGCCTAGAGTCTCCCTGAAATTAGTGAAAAGCTGGTAAGCCAGCTGTGGAGCAAGCTCTGGGTCCCCAACCGTGCAAACAACAGCTCTTTTGGACAGCTGTTTAAACCAACATGTAAGAGAAGAATTTGCTTCTAGAGAAAACCTTTGCAAGCTCCTTGGCTCCAACGGTTTGCTCTTTGTAAACCAACCGCAACTATAAAGTAGACTCATGCAGAAGCTGTTGTAGATAGGCAGGCTGCTCATCTGTGTTGTATACGGTTTACGGCCAGTTGCACAATGAAGCAGGAACTGGGGGAACTGGAGATGTACCCAAATTTCTAATCTGATTCTGTGGGAAGAGAAAAAAAGATGTCATGAACAATTATAATGCCTGACTGGAACCACAGAATTTGTGAGAGTGGAAGGGAAGATGCTCCACCTCTGTTTGCTTATCTTTCCGCAGCTATTGGCAATTTCAGCCAGTGAAAATCAGCATCTGCTGTTGGCTTCAGCAGAGCAAGGTCAATTGAAACACATAAGCTACCGGCTCTGTTATTGAAGGAAACGGAAGCGAAAGAGTCTGGGAAGTAGGCGTCTGAGGTCTTTTGTAAATGACTGTACTCATCGTGTCCCGAGGTTGCTCACAGCATCACATAGTGCTCTGTATGCGTTTGGAAGCAAGTTTCAAAATGAATGATGGGATAACTGCTCTCTGGCAGAGACACTATTCTAACACAAGTCCGTGCTGTGAAGGTCAAGGGAACACTGGTGTTTTCTCCTCGGTAGCAAACTCTGGCCTTTTGGAGATGTGTTATGGGTGCCAGAGTGAAAAAAAGGTGCAAGAGCCTGTCAGTTTAGCACCAGCAACAGGTCTGACAGCTGTCTGTGAAAGAAGGTTGTGAAGGACATATTTTCTCCATGGCTGAGTCTAAGCCCGCGAAGAGGCTCTAAATTCTTGACCAAGAGATGAGGGGGCTGGCACTGCAGACAAAGGACTTTACTGGTGTCAGAAATCCCACCAGAGTGAATGGGACAGTGGAGAGCACTAATGCTGCCCTGCAACTGTTTGCAAGATCAAGGCTCAGCATCTGCCCAGCGCGACTTGAAAACTCTTGTCGATCTACTTTGTCCTTGCCACCCTTCTATGTCCTTGCTCATCCAGGGGAGCGTGCCATTGTAACACTGCACTGCGCTCTCATTGACAATCTGTGGCAATGGTTATGGGTCACTGGGCTGACAAATTGGGCATCTCCCATTGCACCATGAATCTTACTGGTAGTGCTTCTGGCAGTTCAGAGCAGTTGTTGCTGGCAGATGGAGCACAGGTGCTCAAGGTGGGCATTGCTGAACTTTCTGCTGAGGGCAGCAAAAACTGCAGAGACAGTGGCTTTGCTGGAGGCAGCGTGCGAGCCTCGTGCGCTGCTGGAAGAGAGAAACATTTCTGCACTATATTTGTACAAACTCAGACCTTTGTCAGGTGTCGATGGCATGGAAAGAAACAGTCTGACTCATCTTGCTTCCCCCTGCACTGTGCACACACACACACACACACACGCGCACGCACGCACGCACACACACACACTCACACACACGCACACACACGCATGCACGCATGCACGCACGCACACACACGCACATACACGCACACACACGCACACACACATGCACACAGACGCACAGACACAGACACACAGACACAGACACACACACACACACACACACAAAATGGATGCAAGCAACATTTGCTAATGGATGCACATTTATGTCCAACCACAAAATGCCTGCAAGTGATGCTGAGCATTACAATAGGAAGATAGCACAGAGCCTCAGGACTGACTCCAAAACACCAGCCACACCACTGTGGAGGGAATTTATGGAGTCCACTGAAGTTAGGGTCACCTTTCAAAATACCATCATTAACATGTGGACTCAGAAGTATCAGCATTTCACAGCAATTTATCTTTGCTGTGGAACCAGTCTGCACAACATCCAAAACATCCATACATTGTGCATTGTTCTTGCCCAAATCCTTCTCCAAGGGTCTGCGAACAAACCTCAAACTATGGAACAGCAGTGCATGACTTTTTGTCCTGGATGCCGCTCGCAAATCCTTCTGCGGAGAGCTGCATCATTCTGCAGCACCCCTCTCAAAACTGTTCAGGCTAAGCTATCTTTGGGACAGCAAAAGTTTCCTATTTTTGTCCAAGCATTAGTGCACAGAGGTCAGCGAGCAGAGCGCAGGTGTGTTCTTGCTGAAGGTCATGAACAAGTGCATGTTTACTGCTGGGGGAGCCCTGTATCCCCCATGTCCAGCCATGTCTAGAAACGTACAATTTGTTCTCTTCTCGTGCAGCAGGGAAGAGGAGGCAGACCTCACCAGGCTCTGCCCAGCTGCGGGCATGGGATGCCTGGGTAAAGCCCAGCCAGGTTTGCAGTGCTGAGCTGGCTGCAGCGGCTATGGCAGGATCCTGGTAGGGGCAAACTGGCATGGTGGTGGTTTTTGTCTTTCCCTGGTCTTGAGGAGTTTGTGGGCACCTCCATGGAGCAGAGAAGTGATCATACTCCTCTGTAACAGGGGAATTGCGCATGGAGGGACCTCTCATGTCAGGGTTTTCCCAGAGCTTTTCCTGAGATGCAGCTTGTCAGAGCTCTCTTGTCCAAAGTTTCACCATTTGGCTGTGCAATCCCTTTATTGACATG
>NW_010127269.1:0-562 GCF_000699245.1 Pterocles gutturalis | reverse complement strand
GAGAGCAGCTTCACCCTCCGCTCGACCCTCATCCGCCACCATCGCGCCGTCCACAGCAGAGAGAAGCCCTACCAGTGCTCCCAGTGCGAGAAAAGCTTCAGCTGGAGCTCATCCCTCCTCATGCACCAGCGTACCCACACCGGCGAACGGCCGTACCAGTGCTCCCAGTGCAAGAAAGGCTTCAGCCGCCACTCAGCCCTCATCATGCACCAGCGCACCCACACCGGCGAACAGCCGTACCAGTGCTCCCAGGGCGGGAAGAGCTTCAGACACTCCTCGAGTTTACTTGAGCACCAGCACACCCACACCGGGGAGAAACCCTACCATTGCGCCCGCTGCAGCAAGAGCTTCAGCAGCTCCTCCACCCTCTTCAATCACAAATGTGTTGACACCAGCGACTGGCCCCACCAGTGCTCCCACTGCGGGAGGAGATTCAAGCTCCACTCCAACCTGACAGCACACCAGCGAACCCACGGCAGCGAGCGGCCCTACAAGTGCGGCGATTGCGGGAAGATCTTCAAGCGCAGCTCAGCCCTGACCCTCCACCAGCGCACCCACACCG
>NW_010127268.1:22430-25545 GCF_000699245.1 Pterocles gutturalis | reverse complement strand
CCACTCTATTGCTGACAGCTTTCCGTCTTTTCTATATGGGCAACTTTTTTACTAGGTCTGCTAAAGTATTGCATGTATTTTGATTCCTTAGATCCAGAAGAGCTGCCTCATTGTTCGAGATCACGTCACTTGAGAATTTAAAAGAATAATTTTGTTAGACAGTCATTTATATATACTAAAATAAATGCTAAAGCCTCTTAAAAAGAAAATAAGGAATACCATAAATCTGCTTCTCAGAAGTACTGTGTGATAGTCTGTTGTCTATTTTTTGTCTTGTGTTCTCATTAAAAATGTCTAAATAGCACAGATCATGTTTAAAGGCTGCTAACACATGCATTCATATATACTGCCCTTCACTTTCCAGTTGCAGATCTCTGCAGTGTTAGGTCTTGTCAGCATGGCAGTTCATTATTACATGAAGTTGCTTTAGGGAATGTATGAAGAACAGCAAACATGTAAATCACAGAACAAGAGTACAAACGGCCAAAATTATGCTGTTATTAAATCTCTTATTTGTTTGTATGTAAAGAATTAATAACAGTCATATGAATTGTTGTGTTTAACAAAATACAAATTGTGATCTGTGAAGTGGAATCAGGTGTGTTTTTAGGACAAGACTGAGAGATACAGAGTACAAGGAAAAATCTTTCAATACTAGTGTTGAAAATGGGAGAAAAGCAGCAAATCTCTGACAGGAACTTTCAGTTCAAGATGCCTATTTGGGGGTGGCAGGAAGAGGAGCAGTGAGAAATTCAGATGCAAAGAAGCAGTTCAGTTTGTGCAACGTATTGGATTTTGTGATTCTCCATTCACAAAATAGAGAAACAATGGTGCTCTGTGTTTGTAGAGACTACCAGAAAGGATACAGACAGAGCAAGACTCCTTTATTATTTTTCTGATATTTCTGAATTTAAATTTTTCACTGAAATTCAGCCATGTACAGCAGATTAGCAGGAAGCTATCTGTGACCAATTATTTAACTCGCAACCCTCTACTGGAGGATCTAGATCATGAATAAAATTTAAGCTGTGCCTCAGTTCAAACATTAATTTGGCTGTAAATTACACCATATAATCTATAGATACATTTCTTTCTTTAGAATGCTTTCTAGGTTTGAATCTTTTAGCCATATGTAAATATTAACGTATAATCAGGAATGTGTTTGGAAGAATTTGTGTTTATCGGAGTGTGCCTTTGTTAGCTCTAAGCTTTTGAAACAGAAGAGCTCTTTGCTCTTCTTTGAACCTCAAACATTTTCTACAATAGTTTTCCTTGAAAGCAGGCCCACAACATTGTCCGGACTCTGTATTTCTGTACTGTCATCTCTAATTTAATTTAAACCAACATATTCTGCAAATCAGTTCTTGTCTCCTCAAATCTCTTTCAGGTGCTAAAAGATGGGATTCTTCTTGACTTGTGTACTACTCAACACAGAACAGTCTTAGGTCTTAAAAAAAATAGTGGCAAATTTACATAGAAGTGTCTGAATGGTTTCCTGAGTGTCCTCTTGCCCCATCAATGACTCAGCCTGGTGGGTGGTCTGCCAGCTGCTGAAGTTGATCAAGAAGAATTTGACAAAGCAGTGTGAGAGTTCACATTGCGTAGTGTCCGCAGAGCTCTTTAGTATGTAGTCATCACACGATACACAAGCTGCTTATGGTATCTTTCCTAGTAGTATAGCCTAGCATAGCTTCCAGTTCAGCAAGGTCACCTTAGATGTTTGCTACAAATGATGGAACTTCTCCTGTGAAAGCTAAATATAAACTTTAAAAGCCGTCCTGAATTGAGATGTGAATCCTGCTCTAAAGTCTTGTGAAGTCACTTATTGATTTAATTGGGTTTGGGCTATTTCCTTAATCTTGTGGCAGCTATTAGTGTGCATGCTTAAAAACAAACAAACAAAAATCCCAAAAAACTCTAGAAAATTTGTCTTCATACCACTATACCATCCCTGGACATTTCCAGGGTTTGCCTCCCATAAATTTTTGCATGCTAAAATATAGAGCTGTTGGAGTGTGTTCTCCCAGAAAGCTCTATTTCTATCTTGCATCTCTTAAGAGGTTTTCCTTTTTTTTTTCTTCAAATATGTCAACTTTGAGCAATATTGATGATGATAATAAAACTGAGAGAACTATTGCTGGAGGTGCATTTATATTTTCAATCACACTTGACTTCTGCCTCTGCACCTACTTGGCTCGTTTTCAGGAGACACTGATGGCTTACTACCAAGTTCTTCCCACGGCCACAGAGCAGCAGTTGAAGGCTGCTTTGTTACAGAGCACTGGAGGTAATTGCTTGGTGACAGGCAGAGCGTAACGTGTTTGAACTGCCTAAAGGGATGAGCTGACTCTAAAGAACTGCAAAAATTACAAAACTCAATAAGCAAACGGGGCCTGGCCCCAAGCCTACATTTCAAAGAGGCTGTGTGACCTATCAGCTGGTGCTAGGATGCAGCATGGGAATTCCTGTGTTATACCAATGGACAAAATTAGGAAGGCACTTTTGCATCCAGTGAGAATACCCAGAGGGCACACATATATTACAGAAACCATATGCAACATGTCATGAAAATATGGAAAAAAGCCAACTGGCTGCTTTCCTGGATGCCTGGCAGCCAGGTATTCAGAAAGGTGGGCACTCCTCTAATGAATAAGGTATTCTGTCTGTGTTAAAAGTACTCCGTACACAGCATACATTTGGTCAGTGCCTGCATCTGTTGCATACATGCAGTGTCTGTCCAGATGAACACAATGCACATTAGGGTGACACAAAGTCACTTGCCGCTTGCAGGTTTTCTTTGCTGGATGCCACAGAGGCATCTGGGCTTTGTGGAATGGCCACATTCATGGATTGTACAAGTCCACCAAAGTGAGAAGAGTAATATTTCAGTAAGGAATTGAGCCTAAAGAAAGTAAGCAAGAGGGGTTGTAGTCGAAATGAAGGGAGGAGGATTAAAAAATAAAAATCAGAATGCTCTGGAAATGCAATGAGCTCCCAGAGCAATGAGCTTTGTAGGCCAACTCACCCAAGCCCCTGCCCCCAGCTACTGTTTTGTGATGCATGCCCAGTCTTTTCAAGGTAGATTTCTTACAGCTATGGATTGCCAAAGGTATAA